>NC_143033.1:66836128-67136128 GCF_057628025.1 Oncorhynchus mykiss | reverse complement strand
TTCGTGTGAAAGTGCAAATTAGATTTTTGCACATTTGAAAATGCAATTCCACATGTGAGAGTTAGGTTCTAACATGCGACACTGCAAATTCCACATGTGAAAAGATGGTGTACACATGTGAACAACTGACCTCATTTGTGTGTCTTTTTGTCTTCACACGTGAGAATTTCAGCTCAACAATGTGAAAAAAGTTTGAGGACGTAATGAAATGGTATAGGCGTTTTAAGGTAACTGGTACGCTGATCAGCTAAAATAGTGTAATTAAACATCAATTAGACATCAAATCCAATTTTATTGGTCACGCACACATATTTAGCAGATGTTATTGCGGGTGTAGCGAAAGGCTTGTGTTCCTAGCTCCAACAGTGCAGTAGTATCTACGTTTTCACAACAATGCACACAAATCTAAAAGTCAAAGAATGGGACTTAAGAAATATATAAATATTAGGACAATATGACGCCACCTGGGATTTGAAGTGCGCTTATCTTTCTGCCGCGCAGACTTCTCAGAAGTCCCCTACACGTTCATTACACACAATACCTCTCTGCACTGCTTTTTTTTACATCAGTTCATCTGACTATTCTCTCATTGGTTCCAGTGATTTATTTCTGTCATTTGAGGGTTTTCTGTATAGTTGTCTAATGTTGGTGAGGCATGTAATTCTGTTTTAATATTACTCCTGAATGAATAACTAGGATAAATTATAATAGTTTTCTTGAGTGTATTATACAAAGCTGAGATTTACTATTAAGTCAAAAGTATAAGAATACAGGTGCAACTAGTCATTGACACAGACATGGTGGCATAGCAGGAAGATCTGAAGGCTGTGAACCATGAGGTTGTGAGTTCAAATCCCAGGTGAGGACCTGTTGAATAATTATTACTGTATAAATGCAATGTAATCATGTATGTCAAAGTGTTTCAAATATGTAGGTTGGAAACACTGCGGCTATTTCGTGATGTTCCTGCGGCATCCTAACGACATATTTTTGTCTGCAGGGCATCATGTGAAAATGTTAATCCACATGTGAAAGGTTATGGGATCATGTGAAATAACATCACATGTGAAGTGTTCCAAAACAACATGTTTTTTTTCACGTGACATTTCACAGGTGAAATAAAATGTTACATGTGCAAAACATTGTGATTTTCCACATGTTTTTCCATAAAGGGATGGGAGGGAAAAGAGAGAAACAGACAGAAGGGAAGAGTGAGTACAGAGTGAGTAATGACAAGAGCATTGTTCAGCCTGAGAGGCAAAAAAACTATAAAGGCGACAGAAAGGAAGACTAGTGAGATGATGGGGAAATGGGAATGAGTGGGGGACATGTTAGACCAGGGTCTTGTTCAATAGGACACAACGCAGCAGTACATTTTACAATGGAAACTGAAACGTTTTTTTTTTATTCACAATGCTTTGAAACGTTTTCCCTTACTGAACGCAGCCCACTTGTTTCTCCAGGAACTGTGTATGTATGTAGGGATGTCCTTTGACCCCATTAAACCCCAATTCCATGGACACAGACACACGTTGCCGTAATGGAGATTAAGGATTACAGGACCACGTAGAGCAGTGTTTAAATAAGACATTAGAATGGAAACATCCTGGAGCCGTGCCTATTGGCTGTGCTGCACGCCACGGAAGGCCTCGCGTCGTCCACTGCAGCGCACCAGACAGTCACCTCTACTTGGTGCGGGTTGCCCCTAGATGCTGATCTTTTTTCCGTGTTATAAGATTTTATTTGATCTTTTAGAAAACAGTACAAAAATATACACATACAAACGGCAACATCATACAAACATCACAACTGCCCAGACCCCAATCTCCAGCCCCCCCTGCATCGCTTTCCATCACATGGCCTAAATCTGCACCATTTCTCTCCGTAGCCCACCCACTTTCAATATTTAAATAATAAATCATTCCATTTTTTTCCATTATGCTAATGATGGCGCATTGATTGATTTCCAAGTTTTTAGTATATGTTTATTTTTTTCAAGATGAGCGATGAAAAGAGAATCGTTCAACCCATCGGGTATCTCACGACACCCCCAGATGCCATGTCTTGAAATATGCTGACGGCCAACTGTCTAGCTCCGCCCACAACTTCCGGACTTTATAGCGTTCCCAGAAAGCATGGATTGTTGAGTCATTATTAGTTTTATACTTCAGACATGACTCTGCCATGGTGCTGTAGAATTTGTGAATTTTGTCTCTTGTATAATCAATTCTATACGTTAGTTTATTCTGGGTTAAGCATACATTTTCGTTAACTGTCATTTCGGTAACACTTTACTTGACGCCCAACCCACGTGGGCATAACCATGCCATAATATGTCATAACAGCCGACAGAACCTGTCATAACCTGTCGTAATATGGTCATAACACTGTCATGACCCATATATTTACACCTGTTGTGACATATATTGCGTCATTTTTGCAGATGGCTATGACACCTACATAGGAGTGTCAAAACCCACATTTACTCAAATGTGTTTTTTCCCTGCCAAGAAGTTTCCTTTCGTTTCAAAGTTTATTTCTTAAGTCCTTTGTTGTTGTAATAAATTCTTTACAGTCATGTTTTTTTTTCATCGTAACAGTATTTTAAATACCTTCTAGAAAATACACTACGACACTATCATAAAGGATTATGACCATCCTATGTCACTTTACTTGGACTAAGAAAATACACTACGACACTGTCATAAAGGATTATGACCATCCTATGTCACTTTACTTGGACTAAGAAAATACACTACGACACTATCATAAAGGATTATGACCATCCTATGTCACTTTACTTGGACTAAGAAAATACACGACGACACTGTCATAAAGGATTATGACCATCCTATGTCACTTTACTTTGACTAAGAAAATACACTACGACACTATCATAAAGGATTATGACCATCCTATGTCACTTTACTTGGACTAAGAAAATACACTACGACACTATCATAAAGGATTATGACCATCCTATGTCACTTTACTTGGACTAAGAAAATACACTACGACACTGTCATAAAGGATTATGACCATCCTATGTCACTTTACTTGGACTAAGAAAATACACTACGACACTATCATAAAGGATTATGACCATCCTATGTCACTTTACTTGGACTAAGAAAATACACTTTATGACACTGTCAGGAAGCATTATGACCGTCATAATCGTTTAAGCCAATCACGTACATTCCCTTATAAACTGGGTGGTTCGAGGCCTGAATGCTGATTAGCTGACAGCTATGGTATATCAGACCGTATACCACGGGTGTCTTGTCCTGCTCCGGAAAACTGCTCCTGCATTCATCCCAGTCATCCGCAGCAGAGCATTGGGATCGGTGCATGTCGGACATTAATGTGTGCGCAACTACGGTGATAGTTTTTAATATGGTCCATTTAAGAAAATGTTATATAACGTAAACATACTGTTGACAGGTAGGCTATAGCGTAATGGAATGGGTTTGCCTTGTGCGGTAGGTTTTGTGGGTTTCGACAGTCTTCCGTGGGTGTCTTACATGTCACAACAGGTCCAAATATATGTGTCATGATGGTGTACGTCAGCTGTTTCGACATATTATGACGCTGGCTGTCAAGTGAAGTGTTACCGTCATTTCGTTAGTTATGCTCCAACTTTTGCCTCCATCCTGTGCCAACATCCGTTCATGTTTAAGTCTTGGTTCCAATGGGGTTTCTATTTTTTTTCCTAAGAGATTGTCAGTTGGTTAGGCTCTCTGCGAGGTTTTCTATATCTTACCTATCATATGAACATCCTTTTCTGACTCAAATTAGAGTCCCTAAATGTTGCTCTGGTTCCCAAAAGATGTCAAATCGAGTCGTAATAGGTCACTTTTAAGTTGCATGTATTTGAAACTATCAAATAATATATTTTGGTCAATTTGGCATTTTCCCCACTAATGATCAAGGTTAGGATTGGGGGAAAGGAAGCTGATCCTAGATCTGCACCTATGGGAAACTTCACCCCCGGAGCACCTCGTCTTTACCGTGTTACCAAGCATATAGCATATACCTTCCCTCTGAGTTCCCTCCTCCTCTCTCTTCATTCAGTTACATCTAATACAGAATCCTGCCCTAACCCAACCTCCTCTTCCCAATCCCAAATTCTCACAGCTACCCCTTCACCAGTTTGGAGCTATCTGTAATGAGTCAAATGGAGGGGCGAGTCGTGGGGCTGCGGATAGGGCCGAGCGGTGGGGGTAGGATGGTAGGGCTGATGAGTTGAGTGGTCCGTGCCGTGGCCTGCTTTCTGCAATGCCTGTCGCCTGTCCTGCCGGGTTGACTGATTGATCCGTGGACTGCATATGTGCATGTGTCAACTGTGTTGTTTGTCTGTGTTAGTTGGTGTCAAGGGTAAATAACAGTATGGACCCAGTTCGGAGCTTGTGTAACTAACTACTGTTGGCACTTGTGTAACACAAGTTGACATTCTGACAGTCGTATATCAATATTCCTGATTTACTGTAATTCCACTAACCTACAGCTGTGAAGTTCTCTCTACTGAGACAGAAAGGGAGAGAGAGAGAGAGAGAAAGAAAGATTGGGAGAGGGTGAGAAAGAGAGAGATGGGGGGGAGATCAAGTACAAAAAAAATGCTGGAAGGAGGAGCATCAATAATCCGTTTGTACTGAGCTCTAACCCTTTCCTCACCCCATCCACCCTCATAGTCCTCCTGACAGGGTCTGCAAGTCGCACACACACACCAGGAGGTCAAATCTGGTTGTGATCTAAAGCCTGTCACTCCACAATCTGGACCTGCCCTCTCTGGATAATCCCTAGTCCCAGAAGCCAGCATAGGCAGAGCGGAGCGAGAGGACACACACACACACACACAGGTGGCACAGGGACACTCGTTGCCGAAGTGTGAAGGGGTGCCCACAACAGAGGGAGACAGGGAGCGAGAGCGAGAGGTCCAACGCAGCACAACACTCGGTCAGAAAGTCTTCATTGTTTTTGGTGGATTTTGCATCTCCGACATGGAGTTACTTGTTTCAAGAGAGAAGCCCATTCTATGCTCTGTTCTCACTCTAGTAACTGAGAGAGGCTTCTGTGACAACACGCAGAGAGGAATCGAGCTCAGAATTAGAGTGTAGGACACAATTACATCTCTGTGTTGGAGAAGAAGATGTGAAACAGGAAATGGACTTCTCAGAAGACTGCGGTATTGACAGGTCCAACGATCTATTTCTGTGCGTGCAGCTCGACTGCTGACGGGTCAAAGAAGTGGAAGGACAGCGGTACTGATAGTGACGTCGCGAGATCACGAGTGAGGGGGGGGGGGGGGGCTTGAGAAAGCACATGACAGGGAAAGAGAGAGAAGAAAGGAGAGTGAGTGAGGGAGGAAGGAAGAAAGAAAGAAAGCACATGACATGCGTTGCAGGATTGTTGCACGTCGCCATCCGCTGTCACTGAGTCAGAGAGGAAGACCAGAGAGAGAGAGAGCGAGAGCAGTTGACTGACTTCAGACTGCTGTCAGTCACACCAAAGCCCTGACTTCCATAACAACCACGACACAAAACACCCGCTCTGGTGTTGCCACATCGATTACAGCACTCTGGCACCGAGGAGTTGCCAGGGTGATCTTCTCAGACGTCACATTTTCTCTCTCTCTCTCTGACGGAGGAGGGGAGCGGTGGAACAGGTGCTGGGGGGAGGAGTGGAGGGGGTAGGAGCCAGGGAGAGGAGAGAGGTAGAGTGAGGGAAGAGGAGAGGAGGCGAACCTAAAAAGCCTGTTTGGGACCCTCAGGCAAATCCCTTTCTCTCTCTCTTTTCCTTTCTTCACTTCATGTCCGTTAAAGCACAGTTTGTTTAGCCCTGGAAGCAGCTGGTCTAGGCTGGACTGGAGAATGTCCTTGGGACATTTAGATTTTCCCACATGATGACCTCTTGCTATGCATGCTTTGAGATGACCAACCTATGACCACACCTCCACCCGTGGTGGTTTAGGAGTGACCACTTGGGGCAACTGCAGACCTTGTGGACTCCGGGGACAAGCCCTGATGACCAGTCATTCTCGGTCTCTCTTCTCCATAGAGTTTTGTTTGGCTAAACCACAAACCTGTCGTGGAAACAGAGCTATGTTTCTGATGAACTCACGGAACTGAGAAATTGGAGATACCCTTTTTTTTGTTGTGTCTGTTCTCTTTTATTCCTTTGTTTTTGTTTCTTGGATGACAAATTATTCGGATTACACATTGTTGATCGTATGGGAAACAAAGCATACCCGTGAGCCCAGCTTTTCCCCTGGGAATCAGGCGGGAGAGGGGTCTGTTTTGGACGCCCCGTGGGGGTCCAGACTGCCCCGTTGTGTGTGTTTTGGGGTAAAAAAAAAAAGCCCTCCTGACTGTGTCCCATCAGGGTGAGGTAGAGAGGATATGCAGTGATGCTGATGTACTCACTCTCAGCCCAGGAAGCAGACCTGGCCCTGTGTCGCTGTGAGGGAGGCGTGGAGCTGGCCCTGCAGTATGCCAAGATGTGGTGCCGCTACGCCAAGGACCTACTGGCCTGGATGGAAAAGAGAATCAGCCTGGGTGAGTGGAGACGTGGGTGTGTTTGTTTCTGTGTCTCTCTGCCTGTGTGTACGTGGGTGGGGATATTTCTGTGTCTGTCTGCCTGCTTGTCAGTCTGTCTGTCTCATATTCATACCTGCATATCTCACATTGACATAAACACATGATTTAATTCAAGTTAAGTGCGCCTATCTCAAAATTAGGGCTTGGCCCATAGTGTATCACTGCAATGTGGTACAGACTCATTCAAAGTAACACATGGACACAACTACCCAAGTATAACATATTCAACCAAAGCTCTTCTCCTAGGAAAGACAAGCAGTCCTGGAAAAGACAACAGCGTCTAAAGTAGGCCTACCCTGCCGTTAGAGAATGTGTGTTTATTCTTCAACTGTAATAGGATAATAGACCTTGTGGTTGAACCCTGTGTGGAAGGATAAACAGTATTCTCCACAGTACCCTCTGGTGGTAAAACTTCGGTATTACAAGGACTGTTATAGGGACCATTTACAATCCTAGTGAGCAAAACTGGTTGAAAATATATCAGGGAAAATAATTAACCATTTCAGGGACAGGTTGAGGAATATTGTTAGGGTATTACGGAGCGATATAACCTACCCTGAGGAACACTGTTAGGGTATTACGGAGTGATATAACCTACCCTGAGGAACACTGTTAGGGTATTACGGAGCGATATAACCTACCCTGAGGAACACTGTTAGGGTATTACGGAGCGATATAACCTACCCTGAGGAACACTGTTAGGGTATTACGGAGCGATATAACCTACCCTGAGGAACACTGTTAGGGTATTACGGAGCGATATAACCTACCCTGAGGAACACTGTTAGGGTATTACGGAGCGGTATAACCTACCCTGAGGAACACTGTTATGGTATTACGGAGCGATATAACCTACCCTGAGGAACACTGTTAGGGTATTAGATCTGTATGGTTGGTAGCCTATGAGGATAACATGGAGCGGGCCAGCCATTCCCCCCAGGGGAACCCCACAGAGACTACAGGGCAGGTTAACCAGGCCACAGCAGGAGAATGGACAGGATGGACATCCTACAGGTCTGCTCTGTACTGTAGCCTTCTGTACTGTAATGTACTCTGCTATACCACACTGTAATGTACTGCACTGTTCTGTGCTGTAGGAGGGCAAAGAGATCAGCTCACCAAGGTGCTGCGAAGCAGACCTGTGTTTGGATAGCTGTGTATAGGAAATGGAGAGAGGTCAGAGTGACAATGTAGAGGAAGTGGTTAATGTAGAGGGAAAGGTCTGAGCCACTGTGGATGATAATGTAGGGGAAGTGGTCAACGTTGAGGGAAAGGTCTGAGCCACTGTGGACAGTGGTCAGTTGAATGCAGTGGAGGCTGGTGGAAGGAGCTATAGGAGGGCTCATTGGGCTGGAACGGAATAAATGGACCGGTATCACACGGCAAACCTATAGACACCACATGTTTGACTCCGCTCCATTTATTCCATTCCAGCCATTACAACGGGCCCATCCTCCCGTAGATCCTTCCACCAGCCTCCACTGGTTGATTGGTTGCAACGCTGACACCACAGCATCAGTATGGATCAGCAGATTAGTCTACTTGAAGTAGGGCAGCACTTAGGCAGCCAAAGCAGAGCATTGATTTTGATATTTGGTGATGTAAGCTAACAATCTGAACTGACCTCTCCTCTCTATGAGGTCTGATGGCCTGATATGAGATCTGATATGTTACATATTGGTTGTTATATCACCATTGAAAGACATCAATGGAACACGCAACAGCTCCAAAAGTCCAATAGATATTTGGCTGGATGAAAGCTTTTGATAAGACTGCCTGACAATATTGTTATGCTAATAAATTGTTTTAACTCAAATCACGTTCCATCATACTGACTTATTCTGGTCTGTTTGCAGAGCAAGAGTTTGCCAAGAACATTGTGAAGGCAGCAGAAACAGCTAAGTCCTGTGTGGCTCAGCAGGTATGGATGCTTTTCTTGTCTACCGTGTGCATGGGGCTGTGTAGGGTGTACATGTGATGGTGTGTACAGTATTGCATAGAAAGGTATTCAATTCATATCAGATGACTCTTCCAGGCCTGTTACTCGCCACCTTAGTGGGATGCACTGAAAAAGTTGCTGCGCATTAAAGCATCTGCTAAATTACCACAATGAAATGTACAGTGCCTTGACTCTTTGCACCATTTGTTGTGCTGCAGCCTGAATTTCAAACGGATTAAATGTCTCCGGCCTACACACGATATCCCATAATGTCAGTGTGGAATTATGTTTTTGGAAATAATTCATTCAAAATGAAAAGCTGAAATGTTTTGAGTCGAGCCTAAATACGTTCAGGAGTAAATAATCTGGTGAACAAGTCACGTAATAAGTCGCATGGACTCATTAAATGTGTTAATAATGATATTTGAATGACTACTTAATCTCTGTACCCCACACATACAATTATCTGTAAGGGCCCTCAGTCGAGCAGTGAATTCCAAACACAGATTCAACCAGAAAGACCAGGGAAGATGGGTAAAAAAAAAAAAAAAAACAGACATTGAATATCCCTTTGAGCGTGGTGAAGTCATTAATTACAATTTGGATGGTGTGTCAATACACCCAGTCACTGCAAAGATACAGGCGACCTTCCTAACTCAGTTGCAGGGGAGGAAGGAAACCGCTCAGGGATTTCACCAAGAGGCCAATTTCAAACAGTTACAGAGTCTAATGTCTGTGATAGGAGTAAACTGAGGATGAATCAACAACGTTGCAGTTTGAAAATAATAATGGGCAAATGTTGCACAATCCCGGTGTGGAGAGATCCCAGAAATACTCACAGCTCTAATTGCTGCCAAAGGTGCTTCTACAAAGTATTGACTCAGGGGTGTGAATACTTCAATAATTTTGCTAAAAAATCTACAAACATGTTTTCAGGCAACACAACAAAATGTGGAATAGGTCCAGGGGTATGAATACTTTCTGAAGGCACATGTGCAGTATTGCATAGAAAACATTATTTCATTAATTTCACCACTCTCTCTACATATTCTCTGAAATACTGTAGATCTAATATCTCTAAATAGAACTGAAATATATCTTCCATAACGTATTGAAACGAGATCTATGGCCTGGTTCTTACTGTGCCGTTGTTACAGGACATGATGCCTCTGCAGTACATCTACACCATGGCCCTGGAGCACGACGTGAAGACCAGCCAGTCTACTAAACAGACATCAGAACTGCTGCAGCAACGCTGCTACCAGGTACTATAGACAGACGGACAGACAGGCAGGAGAACCGCCACAGACAGAAACAATTAGCAAGCCTACTCAATGTGTCCAACAACAACAACAAAAACATTCCTGTATGCAAGAAAATGTGGAATAATGTGTAAACGGATTGAGTACGATGTGTTTAATCCGACGTCTTTATCCTGAAGGCCCTGGCATCCAAGAAGAATGAGATTGATAAGTGGCGCAGGGAGTTCAAGGATCAGTGGTCCAGAGAACAGAGAAGGATGGTAAACAGCTGTTTTTTGGGGTTTTTTAGACGCTACTGTGTGTGCGAGTGTTTAACAGCTTCTCCCATTGATCGGAGCATTGCGTTAACTGAACGGCTTCTCTCATTGGTCAGAACAATGTGGTAACGGCTTCTCCCATTGGTCAGAACAATGCGGTAACAATGCTTCTCTCATTGGTCAGAATGAGGCGGTGGCGGCTCTGAAGAAGGCTCGTCAGCAGTACCTGCAGCGCAGCGAGGACCTGGAGAAGACCAAGGCGGTGACGGCCAAGGCCGGGGACGAGCTCACAGCGGGAAACAAGACCCTGGACAAGAGGAGGAAGTCACGCGACGACGCACATTCAAAGGTGTGGTGCAGCGGGTCCGACCGCCATATGGGGTTCACTGAAACATATCCCTCTCTTTTTTTTGGTTCCACTTTTTAGGTTATCATTATTTTTTTGAAAGGAAAATTTGCGTTATATTTTTCAGTGACTCACTGTGCCCATCTCCTGCTCTCTCTCTCCTTCTTTCTCTCTCTCTCTCTCCTTCTCTCTCTCTCCCTCTCTCGTCCAGGTGATAGAGGCAGAGATGCAGTACAGACAGTGTGTGTGTGAGGCCCATGACCACCAGGGCAAGCTGGAGAGATTGAAGGAGAAAATCATAGTTCACACCCGCAAACTCATCTGCCAGGGGGACACTGTGCTCAAGGAGGTGGGTGTCCAGGCCATTGGGAGATAGATGTTCCCTGTGCTGGATGGATCAAGTGGAGTGCATAATAGGGATAGTGACAGCATAAGAGTGAATAGACTCAAGGCAAGCAGTCAGCAGCCGTTTCAATTAGTCTTTTAAGACTGTCAATGCTTTTGATTTAAACAATCGCCCCAACAAACAAACAAAACATTAAAATATGGTCCAGTTCTCCATTTCTAAATAATAGTAATATAATATATGCCAGGTAGTAGACCCTTTTTCCAAAGCAATTTAGTCATGCGTGCATACATTTTACATACAGGAAGTCCTGGGATTGAACCGAATATGCTGGCGTTGCCGTGCTCTACCAACAGAGCAACAGAGGTATCTTGAGCTCAATGGGATGAATCATTTTTAAATAATCCCTCTTATCATGTACCTCTACCACCCCTAGGCCACAGTGAACATGTTCTACTTCCAGCGTCAGCAGACGGAGCCGGTTCCCCTGGGCTACCACAACCTGGAGTTGACCTGCAGGCCGTGTGAACCCGGGGAGCCCTACCTGCTCTACATCTTCAGGAAGAGAAGCCAAGAACAGCCCCTACAAACCTTCACCTTCCAGGAGTTTGTCCCTCAGAACAAGAGGTACGTTCGGATGGAAGATTTGTCCTGTTTTAGATAGGCTACGGCTCTAATGGATGCTACTGTTTGTCCCGTTAGTGCCTATTGTCTTATGTTTAGAGTTGTTGTCAATGTTAATTGTGTACCTGCGTGTGTGTGTGTGTGTGTGTGTGCTTACCTGCGTGTGTGTGCGTGTGTTTCCAAATCTGTGTGTGGCACCTCCAAGTGGCCGTCGTAAGACCAGCAACCCCAGCTCTCTGCAGGACTCCTTCTCCCTGCCTGAAGAAAGTCCAGTTAAACGAAAGGGCTACAGTGACAGTGAGAGCATAGGAGGCAGTCTGGAATCTCTGTCCAGCCCAGGTAAGCCTGTGTGCTTCATTCCACAGATTTCATTGAATCATGCTCAGAAGATTGACCAATCGTCAAACATCTAGGTCATGATTGCTCGTGGTGAGAAATAATGTGTTCGCTACGAAGCTTACCCAGCTCGCCCTGTTTGTCTGGTCCTCTCTCCTTCTCTGCGTGTCTTACCCACGTTGAACCCTGAACCCCGTAGCCCATGGCAACAGGATGCTTCTTAAAGCCCCCTCCACAGGGACCATGTCATCAGACGACCTGGATGAGAGGGACATGGGCACCGTCCTGGAAGGAGGTGAATGTCACCGTCGTCACCTAACTCACACAACAGACACCAACTAGTGGCTCTCTATATGTAAATCTTCCTGCCGAATTCCCGAATCTAACCCTAACCCAACGTTTCCCAAACTCGGTCCTCGGGGCCTCAAGGGGTGCATGTTTTGGTTTTGGCCCTAGCACTACACAGCTGATTCAGACAACCAACCAACTCCTCATCAAGCTTTGATTATTTGAATCATCTGTGTAGTGTTAGGACAAACAACAACAACAAACGTGCAGCCCTTGAGGTCCCCAGGACCAAGAAACGCTGCCCTAACCCCTACACCCTAGCCACTCCGGTAGATCTGAGAGGATTAGATCGACATAATCATTGTGGCAATTGCTTCTTGTCTACTGATTGGCTAGGTGGAAATGTTGCCGTTTTCTTCCACTTGTCCAATCCTCTCAGGTCTATGTGAGTTGCTAGGGAGTAGGGTTCTGTTTGGAACTAGGGGGTACATTCGGTGGGGTAGTGTTTCCCACCGTGACGTGTACACTGCCGAGTAGGACTGAGTCCGGTTCCTGTGTGGTTTCTCCTAGATTGTGTGGACTCCACTCCAGAGGGGAACGGTGCGGTGGGGAAGGTACGGACTACGTCCCGAGCCGCGCTGACGCACCGATTCCGGAAGATGAAGAGCAAGATGGTGAAGTGCAAACAGTGTGACACCTACATCGTGGTCAACGGCATCGAGTGTGAGGAGGTGGGAAAGAGGAGGAAACGAAGGAGAGACTTTCATGTGGCAGCTCTCTTAACTGACAAAAGTAGAACGTTGTCGCCTGATTCACAGTCACACTAAAGGGTGGAACCGAGCTGTACTGGGCTGGTTTGGTTCTCTGTCCTCCACAGTGGCGCCAGCACAGTATGGCTCAGGTTGAGTCTATAGTGTGAGCCAGGTATATAGGGTGTGATTTGAGGTCACCCTGTGCTCTGCTAATCCATGTCCTCTGTCCCGCCTGCCGTCAATCTGTAGTGTGGCGTGGCGGTCCACAGGAAGTGTCTGGAGGTGTTACAGCATGAGTGTGAGAACAGGAAGGGCGTTCTGTTTGGCGTGGGTTTCTCCCTGTTGCCCCGGGACCGGCCTGACGAGGTGCCCTATGTGGTCCAGCGCTGCACGGCCGAGATAGAGAGCAGGGCCCTCACTCTACAGGTACAATATTAACCTGGATGTCATATGCCTTAGAATAAGTACTGAAGCAAACAGGAAAACTGTTTTGCAGAAGCGACAGTACAGTGCCCTTCTCTCAATCCCTCTTGCTTTCTCTTGCCCTCCTTCCCCCCTTTCCCCCTACATCCATCCATCCCTCCCTCCCACCCAGGGGGTGTATCGTATCAGTGGGTCGAAGCCTCGTATCCAGAAGCTGTGTCAGGTCTTCGAGACCCAGGGGGACCAAGTCGACCTCTCTGACCTTTCACCTCATGACGTCACCTCGGTCCTCAAACACTTCTTCAAGGAGGTACAATTCCACTGTTTCCCAGAAAACAAAGAAAATGGATATTACAGACAATATAATGTAGAGCCAACGATACAGTTAATACAGACAATATACTGTAGAGCCAACGACACAGTTAATACAGACAATATACTGTAGAGCCAATGACACAGTTAATACTGACAATATACTGTAGAGCCAACGACAGTTAATACAGACAATATAATGTAGAGCCAACGACAGTTAATACAGACAATATACTGTAGAGCCAATGACACAGTTAATACTGACAATATACTGTAGAGCCAACAACAGTTAATACAGACAATATAATGTAGAGCCAACGACAGTTAATACAGACAATATAATGTAGAGCCAATGACACAGTTAATACTGACAATATACTGTAGAGCCAACAACAGTTAATACAGACAATATAATGTAGAGCCAATGATACAGTTAATACAGACAATATACTGTAGAGCCAACGGTACAGTTAATACAGACAATATACTGTAGAGCCAACAATACAGTTAATACAGACAATATACTGTAGAGCCAATGATACAGTTAATACAGACAATATACTGTAGAGCCAACGACAGTTAATAAAGACAATATACTGTAGAGCCAATGACAGTTAATATGGACAATATAATGTAGAGCCAACGACAGTTAATAGAGACAATATACTGTAGAGCCAACGATACAGTTAATACAGACAATATACTGTAGAGCCAACGATACAGTTAATACAGACAATATACTGTAGAGCCAACTACAGTTAATAGAGACAATATAATGTAGAGCCAACGATACAGTTAATACAGACAATATACTGTAGAGCCAATGACACAGTTAATACTGACAATATACTGTAGAGCCAACGACACAGTTAATACAGACAATATAATGTAGAGCCAACGACAGTTAATAGAGACAATATACTGTAGAGCCAACGACACAGTTAATACAGACAATATACTGTAGAGCCAACGGCACAGTTAATACAGACAATATACTCTAGAGCCAACGACACAGTTAATACAGACAATATAATGTAGAGCCAACGACAGTTAATAGAGACAATATAATGTAGAGCCAACGACTGTTAATAGAGCAATATACTGTAGAGCCAACGACAGTTAATAGAGCAATATACTGTAGAGCCAACGACAGTTAATACAGACAATACAATGTAGAGCCAACGATACAGTTAATACAGACAATATACTGTAGAGCCAATGACAGTTAATACAGACAATATAATGTAGAGCCAATGACACAGTTAATACAGACAATATACTGTAGAGCCAACGATACAGTTAATACAGACAATATACTGTAGAGCCAACGACAGTTAATAGAGACAATATACTGTAGAGCCAACGATACAGTTAATACAGACAATACAATGTAGAGCTAACGATACAGTTAATACAGACAATACAATGTAGAGCCAACGATACAGTTAATACAGACAATATACTGTAGAGCCAATGACAGTTAATACAGACAATATACTGTAGAGCCAATGACAGTTAACAGAGACAATATACTGTAGAGCCAATGATACAGTTAATACAGACAATATAATGTAGAGCCAACGACACAGTTAATACAGACAATATAGTGTAGAGCCAACGACACAGTTAATACAGACAATACAATGTAGAGCCAACGACACAGGTAATACAAACAATATACTGTAGAGCCAACAATACAGTTAATACAGACAATATACTGTAGAGCCAACAACAGTTAATAGAGACAATATACTGTAGAGCCAACGACAGTTAATACAGACAATATAATGTAGAGCCAATGACAGTTAATAGAGACAATATACTGTAGAGCCAACGATACAGTTAATACAGACAATATACTGTAGAACCAACGACAGTTAATAGAGACCATATCGAGGCGAATGGATTCTGACTTGAGATACAGTCATACATTGTTATACACTGTTATTTAAGCTCTCACACAAAGCTCCCTTTCATGATTATGCCAAACTATGACTAATATGGACATACAGTGCCTTGCGAAAGTATTCGGCCCCCTTGAACTTTGCGACCTTTTGCCACATTTCAGGCTTCAAACATAAAGATATAAAACTGTATTTTTTTGTGAAGAATCAACAACAAGTGGGACACAATCATGAAGTGGAACGACATTTTTGGATATTTCAAACTTTTTTAACAAATCAAAAACTGAAAAATTGGGCGTGCAAAATTATTCAGCCCCTTTACTTTCAGTGCAGAAAACTCTCTCCAGAAGTTCAGTGAGGATCTCTGAATGATCCAATGTTGACCTAAATGACTAATGATGATAAATACAATCCACCTGTGTGTAATCAAGTCTCCGTATAAATGCACCTGCACTGTGATAGTCTCAGAGGTCCGTCAAAAGCGCAGAGAGCATCATGAAGAACAAGGAACACACCAGGCAGGTCCGAGATACTGTTGTGAAAAAGTTTAAAGCCGGATTTGGATACAAAAAGATTTCCCAAGCTTTAAACATCCCAAGGAGCACTGTGCAAGCGATAATATTGAAATGGAAGGAGTATCAGACCACTGCAAATCTACCAAGACTTGGCCGTCCCTCTAAACTTTCAGCTCATACAAGGAGAAGACTGATCAGAGATGCAGCCAAGAGGCCCATGATCACTCTGGATGAACTGCAGAGATCTACAGCTGAGGTGGGAGACTCTGTCCATAGGACAACAATCAGTCGTATAGTGCACAAATCTGGCCTTTATGGAAGAGTGGCAAGAAGAAAGCCATTTCTTAAAGATATCCATAAAAAGTGTTGTTTAAAGTTTGCCACAAGCCACCTGGGAGACACACCAAACATGAGGAAGAAGGTGCTCTGGTCAGATGAAACCAAAATTGAACTTTTTGGCAACAATGCAAAACGTTATGTTTGGCGTAAAAGCAACACAGCTGAAAACACCATCCCCACTGTCAAACATGGTGGTGGCAGCATCATGGTTTGGGCCTGCTTTTCTTCAGCAGGGACAGGGAAGATGGTTAATATTGATGGGAAGATGGATGGAGCCAAATACAGGAAACCTGATGGAGTCTGCAAAAGACCTGAGACTGGGACGGAGATTTGTCTTCCAACAAGACAATGATCCAAAACATAAAGCAAAATCTACAATGGAATGGTTCAAAAATAAACATATCCAGGTGTTAGAATGGCCAAGTCAAAGTCCAGACCTGAATCCAATCGAGAATCTGTGGAAAGAACTGAAAACTGCTGTTCACAAATGCTCTCCATCCAACCTCACTGAGCTCGAGCTGTTTTGCAAGGAGGAATGGGAAAAAATGTCAGTCTCTCGATGTGCAAAACTGATAGAGACATACCCCAAGCGACTTACAGCTGTAATCGCAGCAAAAGGTGGCGCTACAAAGTATTAACTTAAGGGGGCTGAATAATTTTGCACGCCCAATTTTTCAGTTTTTGATTTGTTAAAAACGTTTGAAATATCCAATAAATGTCGTTCCACTTCATGATTGTGTCCCACTTGTTGTTGATTCTTCACAAAAAAATACAGTTTTATATCTTTATGTTTGAAGCCTGAAATGTGGCAAAAGGTCGCAAAGTTCAAGGGGGCCGAATACTTTCTCAAGGCACTGTATCTTAACTCAGGATTCCCCTTTTAGTGAACATCATGTGGTACAGTTGTCAGTCAATGCATCGAAGCTAATAAGTATTTATTATTATTATTATGTGTTAATGAATTGTTAATAATAACCATCTTCCTCCTCACACAGCTTCCAGAGCCGCTGTTGACCTTTGACCTGTACAATGACTTCATCGGGGTGGGCAAGGAGATCCAGCATCTCAGTGAGAGGGAGGCGGCAGCAGAGACTCCTGGGATAGTGAATGACCTCACATATAACTTGAGAGACCTGCTGGAGAGACTGCCCCCATACCGCTACTACACACTGCAGCATATGATGCGTCACCTTCACAGGTACTACACTACTACACAGTGCGGCATATGATGCGTCACCTTCACAGGTACTACACAGTGCAGCATTTGATGTGTCACCTTCACAGGTACTACGCTACTACACAGTGCAACATATGGTGCGTCACCTTCACAGGTACTACACTACTACACAGTGCACAATATGATGCGTCACCTTCACAAGTACTACTCTATTATACAGTGCAGCACCATGCTCCCACCTATTCGGGACATCTATTCGAAACGGTGCCCGAGGAAGGCCTGCAGCATCATCAAGGACCCCACACACCCCAGCCACGAGCTGTTCACTCCCTTACCGCCGGGCATGAGGTCTGATACCAACAGGCTCCGAGACAGTTTCTATCCTCAAGCCATCAGACTGCTGAACACTTGAACTGGACTGACCACCTGATCTGATTCTCCACACCTTAGCACACATGCACGCCCACAGAGACATACACACACACACACACAGTACATTCATGCTACACACGCATCACAACTGCTGCTCTTATTATGATTTCTCAATATTGCACAATCCCCCCTTCCCTGTAAATATGGACTGTAAATTTATATATTTATATATATCTTTTTTTTTAAATTACTCCCCTTTTTCATCTTGTCTCATCGCTGCAACTCCCCCAACGGGCTCGGGAGGCAAAGGTCGAATCATACGTCCTCCAAAACATGACCCGCCAAACCTTGCTTCTTGACACCTGACCGCTTAACCTGGAAGCCAGCTGCACCAATGTGTCGGAGGAAACACTGTTCACCTGACCACCGAGGTCAACCTGCAGGCGTCCGCCCCCCACAAGGAGTCGCTAGAGTGCGATGAGCCAAGTAAAGCCCCCTCGGCCAAACCCTCCCCTAACCCGAACAACGCTGGGCCAATTATGCACTGCCTTATGGGACTCCCAACCATGGCTGGTTGTGATACGGGATCGAACCCAGGTCTGTAGTGACACCTCTAGCACTGCGATGCAGTGCCTTGGACCGCTGCGCCACTCTGGAGGCCCTGTTTTATTTTATTCTACTGAGCCATTTACTTAATGTTCCTATATTTCTTATTGTTGTTGCATTGTCGAGAAGGAACCTGAAGGAAGCATTTCATTGGATGGTGTATACCATGTGTATCCCGTACCGGAACGTGCAACATGATGCGTCACCTACACATATACTACTGCACACTGCAGCACATGATGCTCACCTACACAGATACTACTGCACACTGCAGCACATGATGCGTCACCTACACAGATACTACTGCACACTGCAGCACATGATGCGTCACCTACACAGATACTACTGCACATGTCACCTACACAGATACTACTGCACACTGCAGCACATGATGCGTCACCTACACAGATACTACTGCACACTGCAGCACATGATGCGTCACCTACACAGATACTACTGCACACTGCGGCACATGATGCGTCACCTACACAGATACTACTGCACATGTCACCTACACAGATACTACTGCACACTGCGGCACATGATGCGTCACCTACACAGATACTACTGCACACTGCGGCACATGATGCATCACCTACACAGATACTACTGCACACTGCAGCACATGATGCGTCACCTACACAGATACTACTGCACACTGCAGCACATGATGCGTCACCTACACAGATACTACTGCACACTGCGGCACATGATGCGTCACCTACACAGATACTACTGCACACTGCGGCACATGATGCGTCACCTACACAGATACTACTGCACACTGCAGCACATGATGCGTCACCTACACAGATACTACTGCACACTGCGGCACATGATGCATCACCTACACAGATACTACTGCACATGTCACCTACACAGATACTACTGCACACTGCAGCACATGATGCGTCACCTACACAGATACTACTGCACACTGCAGCACATGATGCGTCACCTACACAGATACTACTGCACACTGCAGCACATGATGCGTCACCTACACAGATACTACTGCACACTGCGGCACATGATGCGTCACCTACACAGATACTACTGCACACTGCGGCACATGATGCGTCACCTACACAGATACTACTGCACACTGCAGCACATGATGCGTCACCTACACAGATACTACTGCACATGTCACCTACACAGATACTACTGCACACTGCGGCACATGATACGTCACCTACACAGATACTACTGCACATGTCACCTACACAGATACTACTGCACACTGCGGCACATGATGCGTCACCTACACAGATACTACTGCACACTGCGGCACATGATACGTCACCTACACAGATACTACTGCACACTGCGGCACATGATGCGTCACCTACACAGATACTACTGCACATGTCACCTACACAGATACTACTGCACACTGCGGCACATGATACGTCACCTACACAGATACTACTGCACATGTCACCTACACAGATACTACTGCACACTGCGGCACATGATGCATCACCTACACAGATACTACTGCACACTGCAGCACATGATGCGTCACCTACACAGATACTACTGCACATGTCACCTACACAGATACTACTGCACACTGCGGCACATGATACGTCACCTACACAGATACTACTGCACATGTCACCTCCACAGATACTACTGCACACTGCGGCACATGATGCATCACCTACACAGATACTACTGCACACTGCGGCACATGATGCATCACCTACACAGATACTACTGCACACTGCAGCACATGATGCGTCACCTACACAGATACTACTGCACACTGCGGCACATGATGCGTCACCTACACAGATACTACTGCACATGTCACCTCCACAGATACTACTGCACATGTCACCTACACAGATACTACTGCACACTGCGGCACAATTAGCAAACCTGGTTGTTGTGGAGATGTCTCAGTGAACCATGCTCATAGACTTGTGTTAGCTCCTCAAAGTTATGCCTCGGCTTCAGCTCACTGGGTAAACAGATTATTGTGGCGTGCAGCAGAACGGTCGGTCACATGGTCATATGAGGGGTGCTGGGCCCTCCAGATTGTATTTTTTTGGCCATACTCTATCCTCTCTCTTCTTCACTGATTTCACATTCTCTCTCTCTCTCTCCACAGAGTATCAGAGAACTACGAGGAGAACAAGATGTCTCCCAGTAACCTGGGCATCGTGTTTGGTCCGACCCTGCTGCGCCCGCTGGTGTCTGTAGACGTGTCCATGGTGGCCCTACTGGAGACCACCTACCAAGCCCTACTGGTGGAGTTTCTCATCACACACCACCAACACATCTTTGATGCTCCACCTCCCGCCCCCACCACCCCCCTCCCTGACACCCCTCCCCGGGCGATGTGTTCAAGGGGGGGCCAGAAGACTGTTGCTGGGGTTGACCCTGGGTCCCAGGAACCCCCCACTAGAGGAGCCTCGTCCAAAGAACGCCCCCGTTCCCTAGAGGTAAGGGACACACTGAGGGGGGATTCCATCGTGTCAGACAAGCTCAATCAAGTGCAGCTTAAGTATTTGAATCCAAACATACCATTTGAACCCAGGTCTGGTCAACAGATGAGTTAACCCTCAGCTGATAGATAAATATATACTTTTCAAATACTTTTCATAGACCCACTATACTGAAGTACATTTAAATACAGATTTTCTCCAATGTTTTTAAATGGTTTGACTAGGAGGGCAATGTTAACCTCAATCAAACACTTAATTTTGAATCTGAGGCCTCTTGATCACACATCTGGCAGCTGTAGGTTTGCAGCCAGTGATTGGTCCTCTAAGTCTTAGTAACACTGAGACGGCTCATGATGCCCTACAGTCAGACCTGGGTTAAAATACTATTAGAAATTATTTAAAATACTTTCGCCAGGCTACTACACGGCGCAATAGTTCCAATAGAATAGTCACAAAACTGTAAACCCAGCCCATCTGGCACCCCAGGAAGGCTAGAGCAACTACTCAAAGTATTTGACAGATTTCAAATAGTATGTGAACCCAAGTCTGCCTCAAAGCCAGGGTTCACAGAGTTCAGCCTCAGCCTGCTGCCTTGAGCTGCTTTCTTTCCTTTTGCTTCTGTTACCTGTTGTTGTCTCAAAGGGGTAATCTGGGATTCAAACAACAAGAGGTCACTCCAGTCACTTTTTTTGGTAAACAGCTGAGGGATGGGGTTGAAGAAATGTAACTAACGAGGCACTTATAAGGAATATTATTCAAGAGTCAATGGCTATATCATTAATTCAAATAAAAAAAATCCCAAAACAGATGTATCAATCCCAGATTGCCCCTTTAATGCTCCTGGCTCACCATGCTGTGGCCAACTCGGAAGGGATTATGTGCTTTTTTTGTGAGGCTTAACACAATGCAACATTTGGGTGTGTGTGTGTGTCTCTGTGTGTCTATGCTACCTCTGACTGGACTCTGATCTGACCCTTCCTTTCCTGACCAGATCTACCCCGGCTGGATCTCAATACTGTCCAATGGCTTCTTCTGTGAAATATAGTAAATGAGTGTCAAATTATTCCTGTTCTCTTTCCTATATTGTAAAATTACTTCCTTTCCTTTCTTCTCTCCTTCGTTACCACTGAGAGGCCAAAGGACTGGATAATGTGTAAACTGCAGGATTCATGGGTAGGAAAGGACATGAGGAGAGGAAGCAAGTTAAAGTTATTGAGACACAGCCCTAGCATGGGCATTCTTGGCCACAAAATACACAACACTGACCACTGGGAAATACTGGGAGGGTGTGGGGGGTGGAAGAGAAGGTTAGTGCCCTGCCCTTTGCTTATTTTTTTGTCTGAAAAACGGAACTAGGAGAACAAGTGACCAGGCAACTTGATTTTCTCCAATAAGTTTAAAAAAAATCCCTGTTACATGTATAGGCTAATCAACATCCACAATTTACCTGGCAATCTCTCTGTAACCCACTGGGCTTCACTTTCTAGACCTAGAAATATAGTATTTATCTCGCTGCAGTGTTCCATTCCCAACACTTCCTACCCCAAAAATCTGGTATCTATTCTCCAAAACTCAGAGTTTGTGTCATTTCAACAGACTCGTACAATCAAGAGAGACTCGAGCGAGGGTTATATATCTGACAAGTCGTCGTCCAATGAGGCAGTGGACCAGCTCAGCCCTGAAGCCAGTGAGAGAGCAGGTAGGCGGGATGTACTGTAGTATCAGAGGAATGGTTGGTTGGATTAATGGGTATTGTTGGTAAACAGGTGGGCTAGAGGACTTTGCTGTTCTTATCTGATCTGTCATTTCCTTACATAACCTTTCTCTGCTGCACATCAGATATTTTGTCTGCTCGCTGCTCACTGTTTTTGTCATGTTATAGCGCCCTCTGCTGACTTCACTGTAGGCATTTTCTTCTTTCTTTTGCCAATATTCAACAGCCTCTCAAAAGCTAGCCCTAAACTCACACAACATGTTATGATAGAAAGAGACAGAGTATTTACTTTGCTAAGCTGAAGGTAAAGTACAGTGGTTAATCTGTGTTTCTCTGGTTTGTCTTGTTGTCACATATCCTCCCCTCTCTCCTCCCTTTCCTCCCCCTTGCTTCCCCAGTCGTGGCTGTGAGGGGGGCATCAACAGAGGCTGCTGCTCTGGGTGATCTGGTAGGGGGTCCAGAGCCAGCTGACTCTCCCACCATGGGGACCCAGCCACGGAGTCACTTCAGCAGGCAGCCTGTCAAGTACCAGCGCCAGCCCACCCCGGGTCTCCGCCGCTCCGCGGGCACTACCAATGCCGGGCAGCTCGGGGAAGAGGAGGAGGAGGAGGATGAGGAGGAGGAGGATGAGGAGGAGAGGAAGAGAAACCAACTAAGGAGCGCAGACAGCAGCCGTAGCCCTTCCCCAGAACCTGAACCTGTTAGCCAGAGAAGGAGAATCCTTCAATTGGAGCTTCCCCCCGAGACAACCGCCTACCACCTGCTCAGCCAGGCTGGAGGCCACGCCCCAGAGAGCCAGACGGAAAGAGAGAAGACACGCCCATATGAGGTTCCACAGGGCAGGCTGCGGGCAGGGACAGTGGTAGTAGAAACATCAGTAGCTGAAACAACAGCAGTAGCGTCAGGAGCCAATCCGACGCCGAGCACCGGTGCTCAGGAGGCGGGGCTTAGGAGTTGGTCTGCCACATTGTCTCAGCTGAACGTGAATCAGTCCAATAACAGGCAGGGGTGGGTAGGTGAGAGGCGGAGACTGAGCGGAGAAGAGGGTCTGAGTGGCCCGGCCCGGAAGATCCTGTCAGGGCTGAAGCTCAGACGTAGCCACTCAGGACTGCAGCAACACTTTGTCTGAGGAGGAGGAAGGTTGGAACTTTGAACCATAGAATTAGAATCACATTCGAGAATGGACATTCCCCATTCAAGTCAACGTTCCGTAGACTGACAGGATTCTATTTCTATGGTTAAACCCATAGAAGGGATGAATTGTATTGTGTAACGTCAAGTGTTTTTTACAAATACAGTGAAAAATGACATACAATCGAGAATACTCATACAGAACAGAACATACTCACACAATACAGAACATACTAACATACAGTACCAGTCAAAAGTTTGGACACACCTACTCATTCAAGGGTTTTTCTTTATTTGTACTATTTTCTACATTGTAGAATAATAGTGAAGACTTCAAAACTATGAAATAACATATATAGAATCATGTAGTAACCAAAAAAGTGTTAAACAAATCTAAATAGATTTTATATTTGAAATTCCGCAAAGTAGCCACCCTTTGCCTTGATGACAGCTTTGCACACTCTTGGAGTTCACTCAACCAGCTTCATGAGGAAGACACCTGTAATGCATTTAAATTAACAGGTGTGCCTTGTTAAAAGTTAATTTGTGGAATTTCTTTCCTTCTTAATGCGTTTGAGCCAATCAGTTGGCAAGGAAGGGGTGGTATACAGAAGATAGCCCTATTTGGTAAAAGACCATATTATGGCAAGAACAGCTCAAATAAACAAAGAGAAACGACAGTCCATTACACATACTTTAAGACATGAAGGTCAGTCAATTCAAAATATTTCAAGAACTTTTAAAGTTTTTTCAAGTGCAGTCGCAAAAGTCGTGTAGACCACCACAGGAAAGGAAGACTCGGAGTTACCTCTGCTGCAAAGGATAAATTCATTAGAGTTCACTGCACCTCCGATTGCAGCCCCAAAAAATACTTCGCGGAGTTAAAGTAACAGACACATCTCAACATCAACTGTTCAGAGGAGACTGCATGAATCAGGCCTTCATGGTCGAATTGCTGTATAGAAACCACTACTAAAGGACACCAATAAGAAAAAGAGACTTGCTTGTGCCAAGAAACACAAGCAATGGACATTAGACCGGTGTGAATCTGTCCTTTGGTCTGATTAGTCCTAATTTGAGATATTTGTTTCCAACCGCTGTGTCTTTGTGAGATGCAGAATAGGTGAACGGATGATCTCCGCATGTGTGGTTCCCACAGTGAAGCATGGAGGAGGAGGTGATGGTGTGGGGGTGCTTTGCTGGTGACACTTTCAGTGATTTATTTAGAATTCAAGGAACATTTATCCAGCATGGCTACCACCGCATTTTGCAGCGATACGCCAACCCATCTGGTTTGTGCTTAGTGCGACTATCATTTGTTTTTCAACAGGACAATGACCCAAAACAAACCTCTAGTTTGTGTAAGGGCTATTTGACCAAGGAGAGTGATGGAGTGCTGCATCAGATGACCTGGCCTCCACAATCACCCGACCTCAACCCAATTGAGATGGTTTGGGATGAGTTGGAACGCAGCGTGAAGGAAAAGCAGCCAACAAGAGCTCAGCATATGTGGGAACTCCTTTAAGACTAAGAAAAGCATCCCTCATGAAGCTGTTTGAGAGAAAGCCAAGAGTGTGCAAAGCTGTCATCAAGGCAAAGGGTAGCTACTTTGAAGAATATAAAATATATTTACATTTGTTTAACACCTTTTTGGTTACTACATGATTCCATATGTGTTATTTCATAGTTTTGATGTCTTCACTATTATTCTACAATGTAGAAAATAGTTTTTTTTTAAAAGAAAGAAAAACCCTGGAATGAGTAGGTGTGTCCAAACTTTTGACTGGTACTGTAACTCATCACAGTTATGCACATAGATATATAAATGAAACGCTCACCAAAGGGCCTACTCACACACTGTCCATACGCACTGTCTATATACACAGACACACAGAGCCAAATCTAGACTTTAAATAATTAAGCCCTATACTGTATGTATAATTTGCATCAACATCCGTTGCAAAGCTATCATCAGGACTTCCGTGACAATTCCAGTCATACACACTACACTGTGTGTGTCTTCAATAGAAACCAAACTGAACCAAATGGGGAGGGACCTACCTGAATATGTCCAATAGAAACTCTGGTAGCACTTTATAGTATCTCCACGTAATAAAGAATTTGTAATGGATTAGTAAATAGTTTATTCATTTTTTTCTTAATCAATTCTCCATTCATAAGATGTTTATTTATAGGTCATTTAAGCCATTTTAAGAATCATTAGTTACGTCGTTTTGCGAGGCCTCATATAAATGGTGTGCAATTTACACTTTATAAATACTTTATAAATGTTCTGAGTGACCAGTATAATTTCTCACAAAAAGATGAACATGCCATTGGTAGACAGACGGTCCAGCTGTACCCGATGCTCCTTAAGGTCTGAAATATACAGTATCAATGGTAAAAGAACAAGTACACGGCACATGATGTTTAAAGGTCCAATACAGACGTTTTTATCTCAATATCAAATCATTTCTGGGTAACAATTAAGTACCTCACTGTGATTGTTTTCAATTCAAATGGTCAAAAAGAAGAAAAAAAAGTAGATTCTTAGCAAACAGAAGTTTCTCAAACAAGAATTTTGCTGGTGGTCTGAGTGGGGAGGGGAAAACTTAAAAACTAGCTGATATTGGCAGAGAATTTTGGAAGCTCTTATACTAAAAGGGCATTATCATAATTTTCACAATTTCACAGAATTATTCCAATCTCATATTGTGGAAATATATATAAAACACAGGAAAATCTAGTGTTTGACTGCAGTGGGCCTTTAAATTAAGGAAATATATCAAACATTTTATTCACGAAAACTGTTGTAGGAAGAGGTGTAATGCTTTATTCTGATTTATTCATCCCGCTCCTGCCTGCACCCGCTCTCGCCCACACCAGCAGTTTTTCATACCACTGCTGGCTTTCTGTCCGACTCCCACCCGCTACTGCAAGAACTGGTCCCGAACCCAACTGCAGTCCCGCAATGTTCTTTTAGGCTTATGTGGCCCAGCTCACTCCACCCTGTCTCGCACAGGAATGCAGCCCTCTATTGTAACGTGAATGTTTTGCTAATCTTGTCAACCTCACAACCGCAAACGAGTCATACAACTGGAAGATGTAGCCTACACACAACAGCTGGCCAGATCGGTTGTTCTCTCTATTCATTCATTACTACTGATAAGCCTATGTGATTGAGGTAGATATGTTCCATGTATGATTTGCAGATAGAAATGTGACATGTAGACCTTTTAAATGCTTCCAGTCTTTTAACCACACACGGCTTTGTTTTTGGCGACACTTTTACTGGGCCTTTAAAATGTAGTCACTCTTTAAACATAATGGGATAGTTCAGCTAAATTATGAATTCAGATATTTGTTTCCTTACCTCGCAAGCTGTATATTGACTGACTGCTCCACGCGTTGGTTTTGGTAGAAATGTCACTGCCAAGAAACGCTAATGAAAGCATTTTCAGACGACAAAACGTTGTTCTACTCAGCATAGAATGTGTCTGAAGTTACACATCGCACCATTATTACAACAGTGTGACAGTTTCGGAATAAAATGTTCAATATATTTAAACATCCTCTGTATTGTGTGCTTATTGTTTAACCATTGATATGTTCTAGGGGCCATTTTGAGACCTGCAGCAGGTACTGCTAGAATGTCTACGAATGAATGGCATGTCCATCTTTTAATGAGAAATTACACTGGTCACTCAAAGCGTTTATAAAGTATAAATAGCCCACACTTTAGATCACTCCACGCAAAAATACTTAATTTTAACTACTGATTAGAAAATGGTTTATACGGACCTATATTAAAATTGTATGAATGAGTAATGATTAATAAACGATGCATGAGCTAGTTTACTAATCCATTATAAATGCTCTATTACATGGATTTATTATAAAGTAATACCGACACATGTTTCCATTGTGAAACGTTTTGCTACTGTACGGTGTCAGTAATGAATACACACTATATCTCTAACAAGCCAGGATTGGGCCGGAAACCAATAGCCAGCTCTGGTATAGAAGGGACTCCATAACCTAAATATAGCAGGAGAAGCACTGTAATAACCTCTTTAAGGAGAAGTCCACGTGTTTCCATCCCAAATGGCACTCTATTCCCAGTAGTACATTACTGTTGACCAGTGACCTATGTAAGGATTTGGAATAGGGTTCCGTTTAGAACACACATTCACTGTAACCCCTTTAACGAGGAAGCACACTCTCTCTCCTGAGTTCAGGCGAACTAGTTTCTCAAGGTTTCAATGGGGGGGGGGACTGTTCTGAAATATTTGTAACTGTAACTATGAACTGCTCTGAATATTTGGATAGAGTTTGAGAGTTTTTTGGGGGAAAGTATGCTCTATGCAGCAGCGCACACAAAGACGAAGGCTAGATAGACTGCCCACTTACGGTCACACGGCTGGACAATAAATCACTGTCTTTACTATAACCTCATCCTCTTGATGAATTCTGTAAAAAGTTTCCCCCCCTCCAGTCCTGACACGAGTGTTTCCTGCACTGTTCGCCATTCCCTTAAAAACGTGAATGCCAAGGCTTCCACTGTAAACAAACGGTCGATACATGTGTGATTTTTCTATTAGGGTTTTATAGGAAGCTCATCGGAATGCTGTAAGATTTCTATTAATAAACACATATAAAGATGTACTTACATTGAGCTTCCTCTTTTATTCCATATTAAATTTTAACTACAACTATTTCCACATTTGGATCCATTTGATATGAATTCCAGTCAGATGAATTGCTGTATGGACTTTGTACGAAAGCATTTCATAGAATTGCTGGTGTGACTGACTTTACCATCATGTAAGAACAGTAGGCTGGCTGTAGGCATCTCGCCTCCACCTCTCTTGCCACACGGTGGCAGTAGAATTCACCGCATGAAAAGTTGTATTTAAAAAAAAAAAAATTTACAAACGGGGCCAAACGTTAAACCAACCGCTTATTATTTCTAGCAAGTAGGAAAACATTTGTTTCTAATTGTTTAGTTAGGTGCATGTTTTGTCTCATCCACACATAATCCATCAAACCTTTTCTCTTTACACATGTAGGTTGGTCATGCATACAGTAGGGCCTAGTCCAGCGTTTCCCAAACTCGGTCCTCGGGACCCCAAGGGGTGCACGTTTTGTTTTTTTGCCTTAACACTACACAGCTGATTCAAATGATCAAAGCTTGACGATTAGTTGATTATTTGAATTAGCTGTGCAGTGTTAGGGTAAAAACTAAAACAAGTTTGTGAAACCGTGACCTAGTCATTGTTCAATATGCCTAACTATCAAAATAGTTCGATGTCATCTCAACAGTTGAGAATACGGGTATAGCCAAGTAGGATAAGGTTTGAAATAAATAAATACAAATCTCATAAAAGTTCCTATAATGCAGCAGCACACTTTCATAAGATGATGTGTAAGCAGGCATTGATGGTCAATGGCTTACTTTTCTCTGCTGTGAATTTTATTGAAAGTCATTTTATTGTCAATGCTAATGGCTGATGGTTTTGTTAAAACAATCCAATTATCTAAAAAGAACAACATTCATCACCCGATGGTGATTCCTTATTATCCAGTCTCCATCTCCACCAAATGCAAACACCTTATTCCAACACAGCACATTTTCACTACGTCATACACCCCCTCACCTTAAGAACCGTCGCCGTTTCTCCTGCCCCCCTCCCCTCCTTCCACTCCCTCCATCGTTTTATGCACACCGAACTCCGGGCGCACAGTCCGCTTCAGAGCGACGGGGAGAAAAGAGAGCACAAAAGAATAGTTTGCCTTAACATGAAGCTATTTTGCTGCTATTCGCTGTCTGGAGTTTGAAATAGGACTATACGACGCGTGCACATCCACGGATCGACTAGTCTTATGTTATTTTAATGCTACCGATAGAGGTTTCGGAAGGAGTGTGTTTCACCTCAAGGTATGTGCGTCCGCCGCCAACATCCAGAACGCGTCGACAGGTTGTCGGTGCGTTGCCAACCTCAATTTGCAGATATGTTGCCAATATAAAGTGTTACATTTTTCATCACATTTAACCAGGCCATCCCCTTTGCGTGTCTTATTCTTCCTTGGAAATAGGAGTGATCCTACATCGGTTTCTTGATGGTATTATTTGAGGCTCATGGGAATTCCACCAAAGGTTTGACTTTTATCCAAGTGTGGGTTATGTGTGGCATATTGCCTGTAGCCTAATCTGCTATTTGACTAGCCCACATCATTTCATATTTGTAGGCCTATCAACTTTAACATGGCCTACTTTTAAATACCCAAATAGTTTAGTAACATTTGACTTTAATCTTTTGGTGAATGGTAAGGTTGCCGATATACATTTTCTGTCTTATCATAGGCTTGCGGTCCATAGCAAACCTTTAGTCCTTGTCGATATTTTGAAATTATTATAGCCTATCTCGGGGGTTTTCAAAGCTCTCATCAGGGACGCCATCCGGTTCCAAAATTGCAACTATTCAAGAGCTAGCACAACTGATTCAGCTTGTCAATTATCAAGCAGTTGATTCGGTAAACTAGTTCAGTGCTACAACACAATTGTGGAACATCTGGGGGTCCCGGTTGAGGGATTTGAAAACCGCTGGCCTTTCCCATGTCTACCTGTATGATGATGATGATGATGATTGAGTCTCGCTTCTCATTGAGTTTGATATTTAATTTAATTTGATAACAGCCACAACCTCGGTTGTAGCCAATGGTCCGAAATGTCAATGTAGGCATGTCTCTTCAATGAGTTGCAGAAATGTGGGGTGGTATTAGCCTATAAAGAAATAGACTATTTATCCCAAACAAACAAATATTTGTCTAACTCAAGCCTACACATGTTTATATCAACATGTTGTGGAGAATATAGACTACAGGGAGACGCAAATTGAAAAAGGCAGGGGTAGCCTAGTTATGTGAATATAATGGGGAAATATGATATCAAATGATGATTAGCCTTATTGTGAACGTGTGATGATGATGCAGTAATAACATAGCTCCAAGAAAATCGACGACATAGCCTATATCCACTGCATTTGCTGGCAATCTTTAATTGTTAGTGCTATCCGCGATCCTTGTGACATCCCTTCCCTAAACCCTAATCTTAAACCTTACCCTGACCTTAACCATAACCCTTACCTGACCCTGACCTTAACCTACAACTTCACTCAACACTTTAATTGTTGGCCTACCGAGCACATTCCCCAGACTTTGGTATTAATTAACATAACATATTTTAAAGTTTTGATAGCCCTATCACTACACAGGGAGGGCCTATAGCTTTTGATTGGCCTATGCTTTTTATTTAGAGGGGGCGCAAAATGAGACTTAACCAGGTGTCCCTTCAGTTTTGTCCAGTATATTATCGGTATAACGTAAAGCTTATAGGATAGACTCCAGTCAAAGACTCCAGCCATCCTAGTCATAGACTGTTCTCCCAGCTACCGCACGGCAAACGGTACCGGAGCGCCAAGTCTAGGTCAAAGAGGCATCTAACAGCTTCTACCCCCAAGCCATAAGACTCCTTGGCATCTACTCAACAACATCTATTCAAATGGCTACCCAGACTATTTGCATTGCTCCCCCCCCCCCCCCTTTTTTTTTTACACCGCTGCTACTCTCTGTTGTTATCATCTATGCATAGCCACTTTAATAACTCTACCTACATGTACATATTATCTTAATTACCTCGACTAACTGGTGCCCCCGCTCATTGACTCTGTACGGGTACACCCCTCTGTATACAGTCTCGCTATTGTTACTTTACTGCTGCTCTTTAATTACTTGTTATTTTTATTTCTTATTCTTATTCGTATTTTTTTTAAACTGCATTGTTGGTTAGAGGCTCGTAAGTAAGCATTTCACTGTGAGGTCTACTGCACCTGTTGGCGCATGTGTTTGATAGTAGTTTAAGGATATACCGTTCTGGTCCACAGTATTAGTCTGCATGAACCTTACACAGTTATGAATAATAGACAGGAAATTGCAATCCGTTATGTGCTCTCGGAAATAGGCGAATAGAGACGCTCTCGCTTTGGCACAAGCAAGGCAACTCACATTTTATGACAGATAGTGTCCATTATAGCAGTTGGTCGAAAACAAAATAATATTCCATATTTGTTTTTCAAGAGATTTGATTGGTTTATGTGGTTTTCTAATATTATAGCCTATCTTGTAATCACTGTTGTGATCATTTGGATAATAATCCATTGAAATACATATTTGTGAAGTTATTGGATACAGTTCTGTAGTCTATGCACATGCATAGGCCTACATTATTTGATTTAGTAGGCTATTTTATTCGAGATTGTAATCCTTAATTAATCACATAGACCGAATAATTATTTCGATTTGTAATGACGGTGTAAATTACATTATAGCCTACATCAATTATGATTCATATTTATTGATATATGAATCAGGTTTCATTTTTTAAAATTCCTTTTATTTTTATTCGAAGCAGTGACACCCTCATTGCGCCAATGAGAGCAAAGGCATCTTGAAAGTCTATCAGGTCAATTCATTAGCAAGTAGCCCACGGTAAGCGCCATATTCGATTAAGAATTGTTATCTGATAACCCAATAATTGAGAAATTATCATTTCAAGCCTAAATAATATATTTAAATATAATCGGTCATTCAGAACGGTTAGTTCCTTTCGAAATGTAGGGTATCGGCTGGAATTAGATTTAGGCGTTCTTAATCATAAATATTCATTAAAAAAAAGATTATGGTCGCTTTGATTTGGAATATTGTCAATTAATAAATAAACATGTTCTCGCTATGTTGCAATAGGCCTATTGATTACCGTGCATTCTTGAAATGTCACGATTTATGTAGATGAAGTTTGTGTTCATGGAATAGGATTAGTCCAAGACTAAGTGTCGTGATGGAACAATTCTATAGTCTACCACAACCATTAGTATTATTATTATTTGTATTATTCTATTATTAACAGTATTATTATTAATATTGGTATTATTATTCAAAGTATATTAATGAATCCCCATGCTTTAGTTGGAATTTAGATAGATTTCATATATTTCTACGAATTTTATTCGACAACATAATCTTTCTTTATTGAAAATATCAGGTGTGGCATCCCCCCCGTTTGTGTGGCCGTGTGGCGTCAACAGGTCACGGGGTTTAATCCCGACCAGTTTTTGGTCAAGATTAGGCCAAAGCCAGATCTCCGGTTCGACCACCCATCTGACTTCGGGTATCATATGATGCAAGTCAATAAACAGGAATGGGGCCACACACCACCATCGGCTCCAACGTCCAGTCGCAGTGGGTCAGGTGTTTAAAACTTTGTTGAGTGCACCGAATTGAGTAGCCTATTAAGTTTAGCACATTTATTTAATTTCCTAATCATTTATCCAATCCACGGCAATATTTATATTATATTTTATTCCTGTTGCAATATGTGCGCATTGCAGGTCGACTGTTCATGTAATTCATTTATACATTGGATATTAAATATGTTTTCAAGAGGACACAGAAATATAATATCCACGGTCATGTTTAGGCCTATAGCCTACGTGTCTTTCTTTCATTGACTTCTGATGCGTTTTATTTCCCCTCTTTCTCACTTTTCCTCGACGACAACCTTACCTCTATTTTTTCCTTCCACGCACTTGTTGTCTGTAGGCTTGTATTTAGAGGGTAACTGTCCCTTTTCTCTTTCCTCCTTCTCGTCCAGCGAACACGACGAAGGAAGGAGGGACGGGATGAAAACAGAGGAGACCCAATCATGTCTTCAGCAGCCTCCAGCCTCCACGCCATTCGGTGAGGAGTGAAATAGGACTGACATCTTGAGCCTGACTGGCACATAATGATTTTAACATTATTGTCCAATAATTAAATAAATATCCATGGAAATTTCAAAGGTTACAGTGACAGAAACTTTTACATTCTCAACTTTATATGTTATAAATGGGATACATATATGACAAATATGTAATACATTTGATATGTGATACATTTTCATTTGTATTTATCATGTGTATTACTATTTTTGTTATAAAAAAATCCTGGACCTTGCTGGGAAGTAATGTTGAATGGCTTTATTTTTTTTTCAAGCTCTGCTTGACATTTACAGATCTGAACACGCACACACACACACACACACACACACTATACCCTCCGATGATGTGGACTTCGATTAAGGCACCTCACTGATTCAGATGGGTTGGGTTAAATGTGGAAGCAATATTTCGGTAGAATGCATTCAGTTGTGCAACTGACTAGGTATCCCCTTTCTCCTGTGTCCCCCTCTCCCCTCAGGTTCAGAACACAGGGGCGGAGGGGGCGAGGTGTGTGCGGGGTGTGAGTCGCCCATTGCCGACCGCTTCCTGCTGCGTGTCAACGAGCGCTCGTGGCACGAGACCTGCGTCAAGTGTGCGGTGTGTCTGAGCGCACTCAATGGGACATGCTACTGCAGAGACCGTCTGCTCTATTGCAAGCATGACTACGAAAAGTAAGAGAACGTCAATACTACTAAAATCCCAAAAGACACACAAACCTTAGTGTTGGCATTGTCTTAATCAGTGTTTTGTCACCTAGTCCTTGTGCCCCTCCTGAATCAGGTGTGCTGGTGTCGAGATAGAACAAATGTGTGAAATTATTTAGGGTCTTATAGGAACTGGTCTATATGGAATATGTGACAGAACAGATGTAAAATGTGTCAAACTCATCCCATGGAGGGCTGAGTGTCTGCGGGTTTTCGCTTCTCCGTTGAACTTGATTGATGAATTAAGGTTACATTAGTAAAGAGCTCCCCTCACCTGGTTGCCTAGGTCTTAATTGAAAGGAAAAAAACAAAAACCTGCAGACACTAGTCCCTGAATGTTTGGAGGGTTTGAAACACTGAATTGCTATTAGTGAGGATTTAAGCTAGCTCCACTTTCCTCTCTGATAAATATGACTGGGACTTTTTATCTGTCTGGGGGTCTGTTTGTCAGTCTGTGTGTGTGTGTGTGTGTGTGTGTGTGTGTGTGTGTGTGTGTGTGTGTGTGTGTGTGTGTGTGCGTGCATTCGACTTGTGCGTGGGTGTGTGTGTGTGTGTGTTTGTATGTGTGTATGAGATCCCCAGGGACGGACGGCTGAAGGACGTAGCCTGCAGGTCGTTATCATTGTTGTGAAAAGTGTCAGACGACGTCCAGCCGCACAGACTCTCCCACTGTAGCAGACATCTGGAGGAGAGAGGGGAAAAAAGGGAGGGAAAGTTGGAGGGGAGAGAGGATAGGGAGGAGAGAAGGGAGAGGAGAGACAGAGGGATAGGTGAAGAGGGATATAGAGTGGAGACAGAGGATATGAAGAGAAAGTGAGAGAGAGTAGTAGAGAAGTTCTCTCAGTTGCTGCATCTTTGGAAATTATGTTAATAATTCCTAACTTGAAAACTAAGACGAGTGTGTGTACCGTTACAGGGTAATTTGGGTGAGGTGTTAGTAGGGGGAATTGGAGTGCGACAGATATGAAATGGTGTTGAGTTGATCAGTTCATTGTCTCACTCCCTCTAAAAGTGTCTGAAACTACAGTGCCTTCAGAAAGTAATCATAACACATTACTTTTCCCACATTTTGTTGTGTTATAAAGTGGGATTAAAATGGATTTAATTGTCAATGATCTCCACAAAATACTCTAATGTCAAGGTGGAAGAAAAATTATAATATTTGTGAAACATTCATGAAAAAACACACAAGTGTATCTTGATTATATAAGTATTCAACCCCCTGAGTCAATGCATGTTAGAATCACCTTTGGCAGCGATTACAGCTGTCATTCTGTGGTAAGTCTTGAAGAGCTTTGCACACCTGGATTGCACAATATTTGCACATTATTTTTTTTTTAATTCTTCAAGCTCTGTGTTGCCATAGATTTGCCACTCAGGAACATTCAAAGTTGTCATGGTAAGCAACTATATTTGGCATTGTGTTTTAGGTTATTGTCATGCTGAAAGGTGAAATAATATCCTGGTGTCTGTTGGAAAGCAGACTGAACCAAGTGTTCTTCTATGATTTTGCCTCTGCTTAGCTCTATTCCATTTCATTTTATCCAAAAAAACTCCCAAGTCCTTGCATAACATGATGCAGCCACCAACATGCTTGAAAATGTGAAGAGTGGTACTCAGTGATGTGTTGTGTTGGATTTTCCCCAAACATAATGCTATGTATTCAAGACACAAAGTCAATTTCTTTGCCACATTTTTTGCGGTATTAATTTAGTGCCTTGTTGCAAACAGGATGCATTTTTTATTCTGTACAAGCTTCCTTCTTTTGACTATGTCAGTTAGGTTAATATTGTGGAGTAACTACAATGTTGTTGATATGTCCTCAGTTTTCTCCTATCAAAGCCACTATACTCTGTATCTGTTTTAAAGTTATCATTAGCCTCATGGTGAAATCCCTGAGTGGTTTCCTTCCTCTTTGGCAACTGAGTTAGGAAAAACGCCTGTATCTTTGTAGTGACTGGGTGTATACTATCCAAAGTGCAATTAATAACTTCACCATGCTCAAAGGGATATTCAATATATGCATTTTTTTAAATCCCCTACCAATAGGTGCCCTTCTTTGCAAGGCATTGGAAAACCTCCCAGGTCTTTGTGGTTGAATCTGTGTTTGAAATGCATTGCTTGGCTGATTGACCTTACAGATAATTGTATGTGTGGGGTACAGAGATGAGGTAGTCATTCAAAAATCATGTTAAACACTATTATTGCACACAGAATGAGTCCATGTATCTTATGTGACTTGTTCAGCACATTTTTACTCCTGAACTTATTTAGGCTTGCCATAACAAAGGGGTTGAAAACTTATTGACTTAAGACATTTCAGCTTTACATTTTTTATTAATTTGTACAATTGTCTAAAAACATAATTCCCTTTGACATTATGGGGTATTGTGTGTAGGCCAGGGACACATCTACATTTAATCATTCATTTTAAATGCAGACTGTAACACAACAAAATGTTGAAAGAGTCAAGGGGTGTGAATTGAAGAGTTGCAAAGAAAAAGCCATATCTCAGACTGGCCAATAAAAGATTAAGATGGGAAAAATAACAGACACTGGACAGAGGAACTCTGCCTAGAAGGCCAGCATCCTGGAGTCGCCACTTCATTGTTGACGTTGCGGGTACTATTTAATGAAGCTGCCAGTTGAGGACTTGTGAGGCATCTGTTTCTCAAACTAGACACTCTAATGAACTTGTACTCTTGCTCAGTTGCACACCTGGGCCTCCCACTCCTCTTTCTATTCTGGTTAGAGACCTTTTGCACTGTTCTGTGAAGGGAGTAGTACACCGCGTTGTACGAGATCTTCAGTTTTGGCGCTTTCTCGCATGGAATAGCCCTCGTTTCTCAGAACAAGAATAGACTGACTGTCATGATCGTCGTATGAAGGAGTGAACCAAGGCGCAGCATAGTATGTGTACATTCTCTTTATTAAAAGAATGAACACCGAAAAGACTAACAAAATAACAAACTAGTGAAGCTATACAATATAGTGCTGACAGGCACATAGACAAGATCCCACACCAGAAAGTGGGGAAAAAGGCCTGCCTAAATATGATCCCCAATCAGAGACAACGATAAACAGCTGTCTCTGATTGGGAACCATATCAGGCCAACATAGACATACAAAACCCCTAGACATACAAAAGCCCTAGACATACAAAAAACCCTAGACATTCAAAAACATAGAGTACCCACCCTAATCACACCCTCACCTAACCAAAGGTCAGGGCGTGACACTAACGAGTTTCAGAAGAAAGGTCTTTGTTTCTGGCCATTTTGAGCCTGTAATCGAACCCACGAGCATGCTCCAGATACTCAACTAATCTAAAAAACAAAAAGGCCTGTTTTTATTGCTTCTTTAATCAGAACAACAGTTTCCACCTGTGCTAACATAATTGCAAAATTGTTTTCTAATGATCAATTAGCTTTTTAAAATGATCAACTTCAATTAGCTAACACAACGTGCCATTGGAACACAGGAGTGATGGTTGCTGATAATGGGGCTCTGTACGCCTGTGTAGATATTCCATAAAAAATAGTTTCCACCTACAATAGACATTTAAAACATTAACAATGTCTACACTGTATTTCTGATCAATTTGATGTTATTTTAATGGACAAAAAAATGTTTTTCTTTCAAAAACAAGGACATTTCTAAGTCACTTAGGTTGTGGAAGTGACTTAGGAAGGCTACCTGAAATGTTTGACCCAAGTTAATCAATTTAATGGCAATGCTACCAAATGCTAATTGAGTGCATGTACACTTCTGACCCACTGGGAATGTGATGAAAGAAATAAAAACTGAAATGAATCTCTTATTTTGACACTTCCCATTCTTAAAATAAAGTGGTGATCCTAACTGACCTAAGACAGGGAATTTTTACTAGGATTAAATGTCAGGAATTGTGAAAAACTGAGTTTAGGTGTGTTTGGCTAAGGTGTATGTAAACATCCGACTTCAACTGTATACTGAGATCATGTGACAGATCGTGTGACACTTAGATTGCACACAGGTGAACTTTATTTAACTACTTATATGACTTCTGAAGGTAATTGGTTGCACCAGATCTTATTTAGGGGCTTCATAGCAAAGGGGTGAATACATATGCACGCACCACTTTTCAGTAAAAATTTAGATTTTTGGTCTTAAAAAAGTAATTTCTCATCGAACCAGCTCGAAGTTCGTAACAAAAAAGGAGACAAAGTGGAGATAAGGAATAACAATATATTTACTAAACTAAAGACAATGAACAATGGTTTGTGTAGTCAGTTATCAATAGTGTAAGCGAGTGTTTGCGCGCATAAATATGATAATGAAGGGTGTTGAAAGGTGCCAAAGCAAACAAACGGCCACAAAAATGCCACAACCAAAATCTATAAGTGTCTGCATGGAGAGTCTCCCCAATGATTGAGGAAGAGGTGTATTTATCCTGGGACACCCGAGCCCAGGTGTGTCCCATTTCGCCGATGACCCTCCCGGCTCCTCCCACTGACATCCTATTAAGGAAAACAAGAGCAAAGATAAAGAATTCGGCAGAGTGGGAGGGTCGTCACACCCCAGTCCCATAAAACCGAGGACCAACAAGGACCCCGGAAAACCATACCAGCCTCTGCGTCCCAAATTGACCCAGCCTCTGCGTCCCAAATTGACGAGGGGGTACGTGTTCACACTTTCACTTTCCCCAGCAACCTTTGCACACAGGACGCAACGTTTAAGAGGAAAGAAGAAAACGAGACCAGGAGGGAACAGACAAGAGCGACAGAAAAGTACAATCCCAAACAATGGTCCGTCACGTAGACATTCAGGAACAGGGCGCACAAGAGCACACCCGCAACAAGCTCAAACGAAAAGAACATCTCAGGGTCCTTCTCATTAAATTTTGGCAACACCAACATCATTTTAGACATTTTTTCACTCATTTCAGTCTTGTAGTGTTCAGCGATCTGCAACAGCTGTTCTTTAGTACATCATTTTAACAGTTCCTCTGATGGAAAGCAAAGTAACACGTCTACGTTAGACACCATAGTCACAAGTAAATACAAAAAAAAATCTCGCTCTTCCCCCCCCTGCTGAGCAGGCCGGACCACTAGAAGAAAAATGACAATCACAATGGGCACCACAGAAGAGAGATGAGATACATATGGAGCTTCCCCAAAACCTACAATAACTCCACCTTAGTCTTTTTGCGGATTTGTGGTGGGTAATTACGCACTGTAGCCCACTTGGGGGAAAAAAAGAAGCAAGTTGGCAGATTCCCCCCAAGCCATAGATGTGCCCCAGAGACAACTGCTCAGTCCACGGACACCACACAAAAATAAGCAAAATAACCATGCCTAACGTATTCCAAAGTGAAACACGTCGCCAAGCCTAACGGGGGAAAAAAAGGCTATAGTTCTGGGTAGCAAGTTTCACAACCCTACCCAAATTTCCCACTGAGGTACATAGCCGATTGTACTCGCCTCAGACCGATGTCCCAACAGGGAGTAGAGTAAGAGTCTCCAGCCTAGGCAGGGGCCTGGAAACTAACCAATATACTGTCCAACGCAGCACACAACCAACTAGCCACCGCAGTGGCAAGTTACCCAAACAAAGGCAGCCAATACTGGGCACTAAACATTACAACTCAAAAGCTGTACTCAAAAGATGCAAACAAAATCACCTACAGAGTTTTCAAACATTAACTCCACATTGTCTCCCGAACACACACATACTAGTAAGCCCAACGACACTAGTGTTAGTCCTTCATAATGCAACAAAGTGCTACACGCCAAAATGTCTAGGAATCAACCTTATGATCCCGGACGAGCCTCCACACGTCACGAACCGGGTCAAAGTTCTTAATAAAAAGGGAGACAAAGTGGAGAGAAGGCTCCACCCACCAACATTCTATTAAGGAAATCAAGAGCAAAGAGAAAGAATTCGGCAGACAAAGTGGGAGGGTCGTCACATTTGTGTATGTCCATTGCATGAAATCCAAATAAAAATCCATTTAAATTACAGGTTGTAATGCAACAAAATAGGAAAAACGCCAAAGGGGATGAATACTTTTGCAAGGCACCGTATATGTTGATTCTCTCTCTGTATAGTGTGTATATGTTGAGTCTCTCTCTATATATTTTTAAAATGCAACCTTTATTTAACTAGGCAAGTCAGTTAAGAACAAATTCTTATTTCCAATGATGGCCTACCGGGGAACAGTGGGTTAACTGCCTTGTTCAGGGGGCAGAACGACAGATTTTTACCTTGTCAGCTCGATGAATCGATCCAGCAACCTTTCGGTTACTGGCCCAACACTCTAACCACTAGGCTACCTGCCTCACAATATAGTGGGTATATCATGAGTCTCTCTCTATATAGTGTGAGTACAGTATATGTCTGTCTCTGTGAGAGACTTGGCACACGTCTTTACTGGTGACCTTCAGAAGATTAGTAACAATGTCTCCTTGTGTTCCCTGCAGTCACTCCATCAGCACCTCTCTCTCTCTCTCTCTCTCTCACACACACACACACACACACACACACACACACACACACACACACACACACACACACACACACACACACACACATACACACACACACACCACTCCCCGGCTCCCCCTCAACCGTGAGCAGGTGTGTGTACTGTATGATGTACGGGAGGAGTGTGTATGAGAATTTGGGTTGAGTGTGTGTGTGTGTTTGTGTGTCTAAGAATTTAGCAGAAATAGTGGAAAGCTTGAGATCTGTTTCTTTGCTGTAACCCTTTGCGGTCTGGAGTTGTATGTGTGTGCTGATGTTTGGGCTTTTGGTTTGAGCTATTTTATCTGCTGTACGTTATTGCAAATTATCTATTACTTAAGCATAGATTCAATCAGTTTATACAAAATTTGCATGTCTGCGATGGGTATAACACGGGAAGCCGCTTCTGATTGGACAGTTCCAACGCAGTTCCACCTCCGACATCGCCTAAATGAAACAATAATACCGCTATGCAGAAGTTGGTTATCGCGGACTAAAGTCGATCTGATCGAATCGAGCCCTTACTGTATCATTCCCATAGTCTCCTAAACCCAGGTCTCCTGTGTTAGTTCTAAGACTGTGTTAGCCTGCTGAGCTAAGCCTAGGTATTAGGTTGGGGAGCTAATCAGGGGTTAAGTTGTGAATTCGGAGTTGGGAGATTATGGTTGGAACTGGATTTAGGGTTAGGGTTATGGTTGAACTGGGATGTGGACTTGAAGCTAGGGTTAGGTTTACTCATTACGTGAGGAGCATAGTTCTACTCTGCGGTGCCCAGATGTTTGCCTCTTCCCGCTACAGTATCTCTGTCTAGCCATTGTTTTTGCTTTTTTCTTAGGCGAGAGGTGTGTGTGTTTACTGCAAACAATTTCCAAGAGACACAGACCGCTGCCCGTACAGACTCTCCAGTATCCCCCTCACACTCTGATACACACACACACGCATACACACTCCACACACACTTCCCACAGAGTGACAGAGAGCAGAGTCTCTAGGCTGACCCAGGTCTCAGACCAATAAAGGCCCTGCGCCCTGGGGGCCCGGCGGGTGACTAGAGCCTGGAGGAGCCTGGAGCCCAGGTTCAATATCAGTCTGGAGTGGGAGGCCTACCCCCTCCCACCAACACCACCACCAAGCAGCACATAGCCTGCTCCTACTGCACACACACATGGAGTGGATATCAACATGTAGGACACTACAGTGGACATCACCGTATCACGATAGCTGGTGGTAAAACATCATTGATTTTTTTAGTAGTAGAGACATTGTAGAGGGAGAGACCGGAAATGATAGTGAGAGGTTTGTGTGGAAAGTACGGCGGGGCTGGGAATCGATTCCACACTCACACAGGTATCTGCACCCAAGGTGGTATCGCCGGTAACTGCTAGAGCCGACCCTCTGGCCCTGCAATGCTGGCTCTAATAGATCACTCTGTGGGGTGGGGGACATGGAGACCCTGTCTGGAGCAGGGGAGAGGGGAGACTCCCACAGTCACACGGGAGCGGAGGCCCCAAGAGTCACAGCCAAGTCCAATGTTCACTGACCAAACAATCTCTCAAACTGCCAGGCCAGAAGCTCACCTTCTCATCTTACGTGGTTCTATGTGGAATCCCTGTTGTACTATGCTGGGATTGAGAACAGAGAAACCATAGGTCTTCCACACAGATACAGCATCTCTCCCACCCGTCCCCCTCGCGCTCCTCCCGCCTCCCTCTCTCGCTCCCCCTCTCTCCATTACCTCGTTCATCACTGTCTGGTTTGTAATAATATTTCTCAATTCCAAACCTCATTTCCCGCTCGTTGAGATTGATAGCAGTGATGACACCAATCAGTTTATCTCTCCGTTTATCCCTCGTTTTCTCTTAATCGTCTCTCCGCTCAGCGCCTCTTTGTGTCTCAGGACGGGAGGAGAGGGAAGGTGGGGTGGAGGGAGGGGGTTGATTGGACACAGCGCTAATTACCAAATGTACTCAGCTACTCCAGTGATGACAAGCCTAAGAGAAGAACTATATATGCACAGTACCTGTATATAGTTATTTTCTGTATATACCATAATATACAGTATAACTGTGCTAGGACATGGATAGTTAGTTAGTATGCACAGTGGAAAGAATGGGTTAAATCAAGCATAAGACATTCTGCCCCATACTGCTAAAACATATATACTGCTAAAAAAGATGTGCCAAAACCCACAAAGCTGATTAATCAACACAACTGCAGCAAGCCTAAATCAAATCAAATCAAATGTATTTGTGTAGCCCTTCTTACATCAGCTGATATCTCAAAGTACTGTACAGAAACTCAGCCTAAAACCACAAACAGCAAGCAATGCAGGTGTAGAAGCCTACTGTACAATGCGGCACACAGTCAGAACCGAAGCATAGCCTATTGCAGCCAATGATATCCATTCTGAAGAATTATTTGTAGAATTGTTAGGAATTCATCCCATGTGTTTGCACTCACTATAGTTCAGTCTGAGGGAGTGTAGGAGTGTGTTAGGGATATGTTGTTGCTCTTGGCTCATACACAGTCGTCCACAGGGGGTATGGTCAGGCAGACAGACAGACAGAGCCACGTTTAGTACTCCATATACAGATTGAGGAGTAGTATTGTGGTTTTTAACGCAATATCTTGTCTCTATCTGAAATGACATTAAATGTAATTTAAAGTATTTCACTATAGTGCTCCATATAGGGAACGGGTTGCCAGTCTGGTCAAAAGTAGTGCCTCTATATATAGGCAAAATGGTGCTATTTCAGACAGTCCTTCTGTTCCACCAGACACACAGTAAGGGTTCTCACGTCACCTCCCAGCTCAGGTCAACAGGTGATGCAGGAGAAAGAGAGAGAAGAGGTAGGAAGAGAATAGAGATGAAGAGACAGAACCTTACAGTGATTTATATCAAGGCATGCGTTGTGTCAAAGCTATGCAGAGAGGAAGGACAGAAAGAGAACAGAGAGGTGACTGAAAACGAGAAGAAGTTGGAGAAAGTTGATAGAGAAGATAAATTGCAGATCGGGGGCGAGCATGGGATAAAATAAAAAGAGGGAGATTTAGGAGAAGATGAAAGCCATGGAGGAGAAGACAGAAGAGCAGGAAGGTGAGGTGTGTCTGTGTCACCCCCTAGTAATATTGCCACGGTTTTTGCATAATGCCCGATGAGCCCCAATCATCTGGCCTCCCCCACAACAATTTCATTACAGACAGCTAATAAATGTTTCATGGAAGAACAAGCTGCTCGCCTCGCCGTTATTAAATCTGAGATAATAAAAGAAGAGCGAGAAAAGGAAAGATGGGGGGGTGGACCCGAGAGAGGGAGGGAGGGAGAGAGACAGAGAGAGCTAGAGAGAGAGCGGTGTCAACATTCTCAAATCGGGGGGCTGTATCTCCTGTTTCTGGGGCAACGGGTCCCCTCCCCTCCCCCTGCTCCCTCCCCCTTGCACCCCGCTCCGCCAGAGAGAGACAGGAAATGAGAAACCGCCAGACAGGATATTGCGTTCTGGTGGCCTGGGGATTAGCTGTTTTATCTAAACACACACACACACACACACACACACACACACACACACACACACACAGAGACTCATCCATATCCTCGCACACATCCACACATTCCTCTCACACTCTCCCAAGCATCAAGCACAGTGTTCTGCACAGTTTTCAGTCGTTACTCTTTGCAGGTATGTTCCATGTGGTCATGTTATGCCATATCTGAGCTGTCATTAAAGGGTCAAATCTTTCAGTCGAGATCAGATGTGGAGTATGGAGTATCTCAAGTATTATCAGGAACAGTGTAAATAGTTGAGAAAAGAAAAGTGTACGGAGAGACTGGTCTGCTAATCATTAGCAATAAACCTTGATATTGTATTTTATACTAATCAGAGGGTCATTCATACCGTATAGCTCAAAATGTTTGGAAATCAAATAAGACTGTCTGATGCACGTTGTCTATAAGTACACATAGGCTTTGAAGGAAATGGCTTCCATCTGCAAATGTGTGTGTGATTGCAAGTTGTTTCTGTTTGTATATCACTGTTCTGTGATGTACCATGTCTGAGACGCATACACTCCAAGAAATGCTGGGTTAAAAACAACCCAATCTGGATTATTTGGTAACCCAGCACTGGGTAAATATTGGACAGGACACATGCTGGGTTATTTTGACCCAGCCAGTTGTTTTTTGGGTTGTTGGGATTACCCAAACATTGGTTAATTTAACTATCAGTTGGGTATTTTTTACTCTCCTTCTGAGTGGACCTAGCAGCTGGGTCTGTTTTAAATGTAATCCTTCAATTATTTTCAGATAGATTTGATTTGTCTACCTGTTATTTTGTTTTTGCATTTGACACATTCTTCAATCTATAATATGAAGATCATTTATTACATACTGTATTATAAACTGGGGTGGTTGGAGCTCTGAATGCTGATTGGCTGACAGCCGCGATATATAAGACTTTATAAACTGGATGGTTTGAGCCCTGAATGCTGATTTGGCTGGAAGCCGTGGTATATCAGATATAGGGTCTGACAAAACATTTTTTACTGCTTTAATTACGTTGGTAACCGGTTTATAATGGCAATAAGGCACCTAGGGGGTTTGTGGTATATTGACAATATACCATGGCTAAGGGCTGTATCCAGGCACTCCACGTTGTGTTGTGGTTAAGAACAGCCCTTAGGCGTGGTATATTGGCCATATACCACACCCCCTCGGGCCGTATTCCTTAAGTGTACCACGGGTATGACAGAACAGTTATTGTTACTGCTCTAATTACGTTGGTATCCAGTTTATAATAGCAATAAGGTACCTTGGGGGCAGTGGTGTAAAGTACTTTAAAGTACAACTTAAATATTTTTGGGGGGTATCTTTACTTTGCTATTTATATTTTTGACAACTAATGTACTTTCTACTCCATACATTTTCCCTGACACCCGAAAGTACTTGTTACACGATGAATGCTTAGCAGGTCAGGAAAATGGTCCAATTCACACACTTATCAAGAGAACACGTAGTCATCCCTACTGCCTCTGATCTGGCAGACTCACTAAATATAAATGCATTGTTTTTAAATGATGTCTGAGTGTTGGAGTGTACCCCTGGCTATACGTGAATTTAAAAAAAACAAGAAAATGGGGCCATCTGCTTTGCTTAATATAAGGAATTTGAAATGATTTGTACTTTTACATTTTAAAAAAAATATTTAAGTATATTTAGAAACAAATAATTTTACTGGGTGACTTTCACTTTTACTTGAGTAAGTTTTTATTAAGGGGTCTGTACTTTTACTCAAATATGACAATTGGGTACTTTTTCCACCACTGCTCGGGGGTTTGTGATTTATGGCCAATATACACTACATGACCAAAAGTATGTGAACACCTGCTCGTCTAACAGCTCATTCCAAAATCCTGGGCATTAATATGGAGTTGGTCCCCTTCTTTGCTGCTATAACGGCCTCCACTCGTCCGGGAAGGCTTTCCACTAGATGTTGGATCACTGCTGCAGGGACTTGCTTCCATTCAGCCACAAGCATTAGTGAGGTCGGACACTTAGATCTGGCTCGCAGTCAGCGTTCCAATTCATCCCAAAGGTGTTTGATGGGATTGAGGTCTGGGCTCTGTGCAGGCCAGTCAGTTCTTCCACACCGATCTCTACAAACCATTTCTGTATGGACCTTGCTTTGTGCACAGGGGCATTGTCATGCTGAAACAGGAAAGGGCCTTCCCCAAACTGAATCGTCTAGAATATCATTGTATGCTGTATCATTAAGATTTCCCTTCACTGGAACTAAAGGGCGTAGCCCGAACCATGAAAAACAGCTCCAGACCATTATTCCTCCTCCATCAAACTTTACAGTTGGCTCTATGCATTGGGGCAGAGAGTGTTCTCCTGGCATCCGCCAAACACAGATTCGTCCGTTGGACTGCCAGATGGTGAAGTGTGATTAATTCCTCCAGAGAACACGTTTCCACTGCTCCAGAGTCCAATGGCGTCGAGCTTTACACCACTCCAGCCGACTCTTAACATTGTGCATGGTGATCTTAGGCTTGTGTGTGGCTGCTTGGCCATGGAAACACATTTCATGAAACTCCTGGTGAACAGTTCTTGTGCTGACGTTGCTTCCAGAGGCAGTTTGGAACTCGGTAGTGAGTGTTGCAACCGAGGACAGACAATTTTTGCAAACTACGTGCTTCAGCACGTGGCGTTCCCGTTCTGTGAGCTTATGTGGCTTACCATTTTGTGTCTGAACCGTTGTTGCTCCTAGATGTTTCCACTTCCTGATAACAGCACCTACAGTTGACCGGGGGCAGTTCTAGCAGGGCATACATTTGACGAACTGACTTATTGGAAAGGTGGCATCCTAGAACGGAGCCATATTAAAAGTCTGAGCTCTTCAGTAAGGCCATTCTACTGCCAATGTTTGTCTATGGAGAATACATGGCTGTGTGCTCAATTTTATACACCTGTCAGCAATGCGTTTGGCTCAAATAGCCAAACTAATTTGAGGGGGTGTCCACATACTTTTGTATATAATGTACCACGTTGCGTCATGCATAAGAACAGCCCTTAGCCATGGTATACTGGCCATATACCACACTCTCCTCAGGCCTTATTGCTTAATTATAATAAGGTATATCACCTTATTGCATCCCACCAGTGGGATTTACATAAGCTTTTAGGGAACTCATACACTTCTGTAAGCTTAATTGAAGCTAAACGTGATAACTATACAACAGAACAGATTAACAGGAATGACATTGACTCTCATGGGTGGCCAAAAAGAACTATCTGAAAGCCACACCCCTACTAAACTAGGCCTCCTGTTTTTGAATGCGTGCATCTTAGTGTGTGTGTGTGTGTGTGCGTGTGGACGTGAGCATGTTTGTGTGCGTGCCAGTGTGTGTGTTTGCGTGTTTGTGGTGGTGGCGGAGGGAGCGGTATCGTGGGGAATGCTGGGAAATTTTAATAACACAGGAGCAGTGCAGGGAGATTTAATAAAAGGAGATGATGTGATTACCGAACCCTGGCTCTGAGCCATCCTGCTTCACAGTGCAATATCCGCTCATACACACACACACACACACACACACACACACACACACACACACACACACACACACACACACACACACACACACACACACTCACGCTCACACATACACACCAAAATAAAATTATACTAAAGCCATACTAAGATTGTAACATCCAGATTCACTGTAAAGATCCCATACCCACAACCTCACCTAAACTTACATTTCCAATATGCTAAGACAAACATCCACTGATAGCTGACAATACAAAACCCAATGCACATTTTCACTAATCCATTCACATGGATGGACACATACCGAACATGCATCCTTACGCACATAGGAGCAAGCAGCACCACGTACACATCAACATACAAATAATACATGCATAACAGAGTCTTTGCTGAGATCTGAGGACTTGCATTCGCTCCCCAAGCTAATGTCTCGGCTTTAACTCAGTAGGTTAACAGTCGTAACCTACTGCCGTGCAAGAGACTGGGGTCCGAACCCAGTCAGTCTCATTGGTGCTGTGAATTGGGGAGGTCAAAGTGCCAACCAGGGTGAAAAGTAACCCCGTTTGCTTACGAATGCTTGTGATCATTTCGGAGATACCTATATAGGCTTCATAAAGGGTTTATGAAGGCTTCATTATGCCTTAAAAGTGTTTCGTCTAAAGTGAGGCCATTCATCCTGATAGCAGCCATGAGCCATTTCTCCTCTCTCTGGGTTATGGGGGATGCGGCCCAAATGGCACCATATCCCCGACATAGTGCACTACTTTTGACCAGAGCCCTATAGGGCTTGATCAAAAGTAGTGCACTATAAAGGGAATAGGGTGCCATTTGGGCCACAAGTAGGTCTATTGTGAATTACACTTCTATTAGGGGGATTATACTGATCTACTTAGAGACCTCCCTCAGTGACTGTTGCCCTCAGTTTCCAAGTTTAGTAAATTCTACAATATATGGCACTATGAAATGGGATTAGTAACCAAAAAGCAGGACTTAAACACTGCAGAGGAATTGTGGTCTGGTGACCGTTGTCCCAAGTCGCCTTTATGTTGAGTAAATTCTGGCAGTATAAAATGGGATTAAAAAACAAAAACTGGGATTTAAAGGGGAAATCTGCAGTTAAAACAATAACAAAGCCGTCACCCTGCCATTGGTTTGAGGGATGGAGAAATGTAACTACTCTCAAATGTATACAGAGCTATTGATGTAAAGACTGACCATCCATGAGATCAAATGTATAGTTTGAACCAATATTTTGAGGCTATACAGTGTCTGCTTTATTACTTTGTTCATGAACAAAGCAGTAAAACAATCTTATAAGTTGGGTAATGATGGGGTAAGACAATTGAACTAAACTCATGAGGCACAAGTTTTATATTCTTCAATTATGAATGTGTATATGTCATGAATGTTAAAGTAAAAAAAATAGCAGATTGCCACATTTAAACGAAAGATACTGGTTTGCCATTTTCGGGGCTATTGGATAAGATATTTTACAATTGCTGTAGGCAATGAGGCAATTAAGAGGAGGCACTTGAGAGAACTTTCTGTGTGTTATAGACAGACAGCTTGGTATAATGGAGTGTGATGTGAATAGATGATGGTGGTGGTGACTGGATTAGTGGTGAAGTGGTGCTCCTCGATCGGTGTGCTCGTGCATCCGTGTGTGTGAGTGTGTGCACGTAAGTGTGTTTGGCAAGGGAGTGTGTTTGGTTCAGTAAGTATGTGTGACGGTGGCGGGCTGTGATTGGGGTAATTTTCGGGAGTGTTAGCTAGTTTTGGCAGACCGATAGATTGAGATAGATTATCCGTGGCAGCTGTGGTTTGGACAGGACAAGATCACAGATTAGGAGTTTGAATGTGCCGACCTGGCTCACTCTCCTCTCCTCCTTTCCTCTTCTCACCTCTTCCCCTCTCTGCCCTTCAGATTTAGGGTAGCAACACCTTCTTCTCACCCAGTCAGGGAGCCTTAACACTTCTCCTCCTTCTCTCCTTTCTTTCCCTCTAACTTCCCTCCATCTCTCTGTCCCTCGTCATCCTGTCACTTTCTCATCTCATCCAGCCATCCCTTGCCTCTTGCCTCAACGTAAATATTTTTCTCTCACACTCTCTCTTATTTCGATGGTCTCTCTCGTTCTATGAGCTAAGTCACTGCCACAGCAGACCTCTTGTTTGCAGTCTTGTTTGCAGACGCTGGATTTCCCCAGTGTCAATATGCCATCATATGATTAGGCGTGTGGGTGTTTCAGATATGTATAGATATTGTGGAAATATATAGTATATGGAAGTACTCACCGTATACTGATGAGTAACCTGGGTTTCCTGTAAATATATGTGTGAGTTTATAGGTTGGGTTAGGCTAGAGAGACAGAGAAAAAAAGAGAGTGTGTGTGTGTTTGTGTCTGGGGGGGGGGGGTCTGTGTGTGTGTTTGTGTGTGTATTTTGGTGTGTAAAAGAGAAAGAGATTAACCCCATGCTATGGCCAATCCCTGGTTATGAGTTTACAGCGTCTGTCTGGGCATCGCACTGTTTAAACAACAATCTAATTAATCCTGTCTTTATTAGTTTCACTGAACTACAGAGGGAGGGAGCGAAGGAGAAGGGACGGAGGGGGGAGAATTGGGAATCCTGTCAGAAAATACTGGAGGGAGATGGGATGGGGGGCAGAGTGATAAAACAACTGGGATTCAAGAGGAATTTAAAAGCAGGAGTTTTGGGGCCTTTAAATCGAATTGATATGTTGATGAGAAGAGAATGAAGAGTGGGAGAAAATGAAAGGGGTTTGGACACGCGAGAGGATCCGCTCATACACACACACACACACACACACACACACACACACACACACACGAGAAGAGTGATGAAAAGACACAAGGAAAGTAGACAACAAAGCCCCGTGAATGACAGTGTGTGAACTGTTTAAAAAATTGTCCAAGCACGATGCTTGTTTCACATGTTCTCTTTTAAATCCTACTAAATTGTGAATAGTTGGTAATGATGGGCTAAAACACTGGACCAGCTCGTTAAATAGATTCATGTAAAGAATGAGTAAAAGACCAAGATTCCACCAACACTTCAGTGCAGGCTCCCTTACACATCAGTTGACTACTGCCCCCAAGTGTCATCAGTGAAGAACAACATTCTGAAGCGTTACCACATACTGTTATTGCAGTAAACATATGTTAGATGTTCAAGCTTTAAGTTCTGGGAAATGCTGATGTGACATTTAATTATATTCCGTACACAGGTTTGGTGGAGAATCTCCACAGGTGCAAATGAGGTCTAATCTTTCAGGCAATCTTGTGTCTGTCTCTCTGCCTTTGGGTGCGTTCCAGGTTGTCTTTAATTCAGTCGCTCGGCACATCTCAGAGGACTGCTAATATCATGTTAGTGAGAAATTACAACAACTCCTGCAAGCAATGTGAGACCTGATCATCTGCAGTCCGACTTCAAAAAAAGACGGTTTGGAAGGACACCTCGAATGAGGCCTTAAAAGCTCTGCGCTGCTGTGTGGTCAAGACGGTGTCTTCTGCACATCTCAGAATATTACTTTATCGTATTCCTACTGTGACGTTAAACTAACTCTTCTTCAGGACTGCAAAAAAGACAACATGGAACACACCCGACTGCAATAAAGACACCTGACCTATTACACACTGGAACGCACCCTTTCCCCCCTCTGTCCCTATAGGCTGTTTGTCAGGAAGTGCAGTGCGTGCCTGCAGGTGATTGGCCGCTCAGAGCTGATCATGCGTGTGCTGGGGCAGGTGTACCACCTGGGCTGTTTCAGCTGCTGTGAGTGTGAGCGCCGGCTGCAGCGCGGGGACGAGTTTGTCCTGAAGGAGGGCCAGTTGCTCTGCAGAGGAGACTACGAGAAGGAGAGAGAGATGCTGGCTGCCATCAGCCCCACACCCACTGAGTCAGGTAACAGGAAAAGACAGGGCAACCAACAAATCAATCAATCAATCAAACCATACAATCACTGGATGAAATCTAGGTGGCATTTTATGCTACGGTATAGAGAAAGTGCAGGAGATTACGTAATTACACAGTGATAACCTAATGACTTGTTTTTTCATTGGGATTCACTACTAGGCACCATTTGATACCAATTTGTCTGTCAATTGAAGATCCTATTTTCTCTCTCCACACCCCTCAGTGAAGAGTGAGGATGAGGATGGTGGGGGCGGTTCTGTAGGGGGGAAGGGCGGCGAAGGGAAGGACCACAAACGGTCAAAGCGACCACGCACCATCTTGACCACACAGCAGCGCAGAGCTTTCAAGGCCTCCTTCGAGGTGTCCTCCAAACCTTGCAGAAAGGTAAGCAGACCAGGCGTAACACGGTTTCTTTCTTTTGTTCCTTCTCTTTTTCACTTTTCTTTCTCTTTCTCTTTCTCACACACACACACACACGCGCGCACGCACACACACACACACACACACACACACACACACACACACACACACACACACACACACACACACACACACACACACACACACACACAGACATATACACACACAGTCCCATTTAGTGTCATGGCTTAATTTATCTTATCTTCAGGTGAGAGAGACACTGGCAGCTGAGACCGGGTTGACAGTTCGAGTCGTGCAGGTGTGGTTCCAAAACCAGAGAGCAAAGGTGAGATATTTGACCTGTCCTGAATCCCCCCCCCCCCCCCCCCCCATGACACTAATACAACCAATAACACTAATCATGAATCTAATGGCGCAATTGCTCTGAAACTGCATGCAAACATTTATTTTAAAGGCTAAAGCACAGTTAAAGGGATAGTCCACCCAAATAACACAAGGAAGAACTATCCTTATAACGAACGACAGAGCAATAGCGCCATTGAGTCCATTATCAGTGTGTTGGTCCTGTGCATTGCAGATGAAGAAGATAGCTCGCAGGCAGCAGCAACAGCAGCAGCAGCAGGAGCAGGAGCAGCTTGGAGGGTCCAGGAGAGGGCCGAGCAGGGGGGGCCGACAGAGCAACGATGACAGTGAGGGTAAGAGGGGGGAATAGAGCAGGGATTTCACAAAAGCCTTGTAGCTAACTGGTACTTAACTCGCAGATGTAGAAGTGCTTAATTTGACAGTTTTTGTTCATTCGTGCACAGGAAGATTAGTCTTTCGCTACAAACGTGACAATTAACAGAGTAGCTTGCTAAAGTAGCGAAGTTTCAGGAAACTCACCTCAAGACAGGTGAAACAATGTCTCTGGAGTTAAAGGGGCAGGACGAGAGGAAGAGATGCAGGGATTGATTAATGTTCAGTCTCTCTCTTCCCAGACGGTTCGAGTGGTCACGGATTGGACGGTCTGTTGGCGTACCCTTCGTTGCCACGACAGCAGCTACTGGCTCTGGACCCCAACATCTACGGAGGAGAGCCGTTCCGCCATGGCCTCACCCCTCCTCAGCTGGGCTCTGAACATCTTCACTCCTACGGTAAGAGAGGGAGGGAGAGGGAGAGAGATGGAAAAAGACCGAGAGAGATGGACGGACCAAACAGACAGACATACTAACTCTATTTCCCCTTTAGATTCAGAGACTGTGTTCCACGATCTGGACAGCGACGGGAGCCTCAGTCACCTCGGCGACTGTCTTCTGGCAGCGGCAGACGGTGGGCTCCTGGCGGGGCGGGTGGGAAACCCCATCGACCGCCTCTACTCCATGCAGAACTCCTACTTCACATCCTGACCCCTCACCCTTGACCCCTGACTCACTCCACCAATCACCACTCAGAGAAGCAGCTAATGACCGGTTATCCTACAAGGCCCAGAAGGTCATCACACCAACCATGCTTGAGCTGGGTCCATATCCATATCTGACCGGGCTTATAGTACCTTACCAAGTAAAAGCATAATAGTCAACACCTGGGTCATGTTCAGTAGGGCGGAAAACGGTGGGAGTGAAACGGGGAGGTACTACCTTCATTTGTCCACTAAGAACACGTTTTTCCATACCAAACACGACCCAGGTAGCCATTTAAGATCTCAACTATGACTTAGGCCGTGTCCGAAGTCTGGCTTGCCCATTACTTACTTAAACTGCATACTGTGTACTTAATCGTATTACATACTATTTTGAACGTTCGGTTTAGTACAAACGTATGCAGTAAGCAACAAACATCAAAGTACTACTCATCCATACTGAGAAGGCGTCATCGAATGCGCCTTCTCGCTCTTGTTCCACGCCGTTCTTACATTTGTTTTTGCAGAGAGCATCCCCTATTCTGATAATCAGTTGTTGTTGAACACGCGGGTGTGAAAAGACGATGATCTTCCTCAATAGTGCCCAGCGAATTCTACTTAGATGAAAAGCCAAAATGAGTATGACAATCCGGGCATTTAAAGTATACTAGATCTTCAAGATTTCACATACTATAAAACTTTTTTTTCCCACATACTCAAACGGCCTACTATTTAGGACGCAAGTATGGGTATTCGGACACGGCCACACTCTGTTGCTTGATCCCAACATCCTCCCTGTAGCAGACAGATGTGAAATCCTATTGACAACATACTTGATCAAATACTCTCTCATTTGTTTCATATAAGAGGGACTATTCCATTGGACAGTTGCTCCAGGCAAGCTTAAATCAAGGGCAGCTAAAGTATTTCAAAGAAAAGAAAATACTATTTGAACCCAGGTCTGTCAGGTCTGTGTGTTTGTGAGTCAGAAACCTGTGTTACTTATTAGGTTGCTAATGAATGGGGAGTGTTTCATTCATTAGCTCAGGATCTGACCTGCTTGTTGTGCCCACACGGTTAGGGAGTCTTCTTGGCAGCAGGGTTAAGGAGCAGAGTGAAGACGCATACCAGAGAGGTTACAGCAGGCTTGGGGCAGAGCTGCCTCCAGAACATGATTCAACCCAAAAAGCGTTGTATTGGAGATGGCCACTGGTTCATAGCGTGGATGGGGTCAATTCAGTCAAATCAAAAAAGTGAATGGGAGCTCAGCCTAAATGAATGACTGGAATAAAGGTACTGGGTGGATTTGGAGGAACATTGAGATAGATTTCATAAGAGGTCGAGATGAGTTGAAGGGTACAGAGTGGCACGCTCGATTTGTTTGGGAATGAGTGAAACATGTGGGTTAGGTAACTTAGGTCTAGAGTTTGCTCTCAGGTCAGTGTGTCGGTTCGGGTTTTTAGCAATGTTATACGGGAAATGATTTACAAATCCCTGTAACCCGATTAGTTCACATTAGTCAACATAGTGAAAGGAGATGTGTAGACCGTAGATAACATCAGGGTCCTAATAGAGTAGTGTTTCTCAATCTTGGCCCTGGGGACCCAAAAGGGTGCACATTGAAAAGAGAGCGAAAGAAGAAAGAAACAATGTTATGCCTGGTCTGCTTACCTTTCTGCATGGTTCGGAGGACACCTCGAAGGAGGCCTTGAAAGCTCTGCGCTGCTGTGTGGTCAAGATGGTGCGTTGTCAGGTGCGAAAGGCAAAAACAAAAATGTACCCCCCCTTTTGGGTCCACAGGACCAGGATTGAGAAACACCCCTATAAAGTAGACTAACAGGGTCATTCAGATAACCTTATAAAGGAAACAGGGTTGTGTAAAGTGTAACGCTTTCATGTAGCTCTGGTTCAGGGTTTTATGTGGGGTTTGCTTGGGAATGCTCAGCATCAGCAAGCCATTCGTAACACCTGGGACCAGAGCTAGCGTTCGTGTAACTATTTCTTTAATACTGTGAAGTATTCACTAAAAGGTGCAGGAGTTTGTCCTGGGCTGGAAAAACGCTAAGCCCTAAACGAAAGTGTAGAAGTTGAATATTGATTGGTGTGTAAAACATAAGTAAAAAAGTATGTTTAGGCCCAGGAGTTTTTCCTGTTCAGGTCACGTGGTCAGGAGAACTCCTGGCCCTAGCGACGATAAACAAGTATGTGTTCCAATGTAAAATAATTGTGTTAATATTATTGTTGTTACAATGAATACTACAGTACTACTATAGGTATAATCACTGTAATTTATCTTTGATCGAAAAACACCTTACAATAGACGTTGTTCAATATTTTGTACTCTTATGGTTAAGTATTTATGTTGTAGCATGAGCTGTGTGTGCCACACTTTCAAAATGTAAATAATTATTACTATGAACATAGCACTGACGACAGTATTTTCCTATAGCTTATACCCACACTGGGACCATCTTGTGGAGTCCACTTCCTATATGATTTCTCATAATTGACTGATGATATATATTTTTTACAGTATAGTATTTACGTGGATATAATTTATTGTGTGATACATTTCTCTGGAAGGTATGAGAAATTCTTAATCTTAGATTTTGTCTGAAAGATATTGCTCCAAGTTTTTGTTCTGTGACCTCTTCCATTGTGTGCTTTTTGAGTGTAATGTCGCGTTTCATCAATATAACCTGTCAATTCAGTCTGACTAAATATGCCTACATTATTCTGAGTATGTGTGATGCGGATGATGCAAGGCTTCTCCTTCTACACTGAGTGTACAAAACATGAGGAGCACCTGCTCTTTCCATGACACAGACTGCCCGGGTGAATCCAGGTGAAACCTATGATCCCTGATTGATGTCACTCGTTAAATCCACTTCAATCGGTGTAGATGAAGGGGAGGAGACGGGTTGAAGGAGGATGTTTAAGTCTTGAGACATGGATTGCGTATGTGTGTGCCATTCAGAGGGTGAATGGGCAAGACAAAAGATTTAAGTGCCTTTGATCGGGGTATGGTAGTCGGTGCCAGGCGTGCCGGTTTGTGCAACACTGTTGGGTTTTTCATGCTCAAGTTTCCTGTGTGTATCAACAATGGTCCACCACCCAAAGGTCATCCAGCCAACTTGACAAAACTGTGGGAAGCATTGGAGTCAACACGAGTCAGCATTTCTGTAGAACTCTTTCAACACCTTGTACAGTCCATGCCCTGACATTTTGAGGCTGTCCTGAGGGCTAAAGGGGGGGGGGGGGGGGTGCAACTCAATATTTGGAATGTGTTCTTAATGTTTTGTACATTCAGCCTCTGCACGTTGTTTGTGTCCAATTTTTTGAAGACTGACATTTCCAAGGAAGAATCTCTCCACTTGATTGCGTCTCCCTCAGCCTTTAATAAGTGAAGCAGAAAAGGGGGCCTGTTCTGGTTAGTAGTCAAAGGGTACATAACTCAACATCCTCCCTCTTGACTGTCTCTGTGGTCACACAGATTATAACTCCACAGCCCCCTCCTTCTCCTCCAACCTTCCTGGGCTCTGTTCCTTCCGCCAGCGGATAGCCTCCTCCTTCATCCCCTCTACTTCTCCTTCCTTCCACCTTTCCTCAGCTCCTTCAAATTCTAACTCTCCAGGCCCCTTCCCCTCCTTCCTGCGCTCCCTCCTTTCCCTCAGCGAGTGTGTAGCCAAGGAGAGATGTGTGGGAGAGATATACATTCCACAGTTGAGTATTCTACCATGACTCACTCCAACCTGAAGAAAAGGAGAGTGGGAGGGAGCGAGGGGCACCCTTGTGTAGCACCATAACACCAGACAGCATGTATCCAAACTGGATGAGTAATAGGACTGAAATATAGGAGTTTCATGATAAAATTCACCCAAAATAACATCTACAAGAGACAACCACACCGCAAACAAGGGATACTTATATATCACGCAGTTGTACACAGATATGTTGCGGAGTGAGGTTACAAAGCTAACACTGTTTTACACATTCATTCTCAATATACATTTGAGAGGCAAAGAAAACCATTTAGGCTGCTACCTGAGGTTACCACAGTGTTGTAAATATGTATTGCACACTAAAACCTGCTGCATAGTCAGTCGCACTGAGTGATTCTTTTCACATACAGGGAAAACGACTCCTCTGATTCCCATTGTATTTCCGAGAGCTGTAGCATTGATGAGTTATGACAGATCTTCAATAAATAACCAGTCTTGATTCTTCACAGTCTCGGGCAGAAATCAGTCCCAGAAATTGTAAATGTCTAGGAGTTTGAGTTATTTTGACAAATCCTAAAGTAGCCATGGACAAGAGTCCACTTTATCCATGTACCAAGTCAGGAAGTTATCAAAATGACATGGGCATTGATTTATCCATGATAGATAGAGCAGTCCGGTGTCAGTGTTGCAGGAAGGAGATATCTGAGAGGGATGGATGATGGTCACTGCTGGGTCCTAAGAGGGCCGAGGAACCGGGTTCACTGCTGAAAGAGGAGATACAGTATATTCACTTCAGCTACTACACCAAATATTCAAAAAGGTAATCTCTCAGAAACAGGTTACGTAAACATAAATGACAAAATTGCGCAATATTTTAGTTCTGGGTTTACCCGAGATGATCAAAATGGTAAAACAAATACAGTACGGAGTTCGGACACTGGACAGGTATGAATACTAAGGACAGGAAGACCCAGTTTACACCACGTAATAAGATATTTCTTTAGTGTTTACTTTTGGGGGTACTTGAAGACGAAGAGGAAAGACACTGATATAAAGCACTCTCTCAAGGCCAAGGGGAACCAGTCAAAAGTTGGTATAATCACAAAGAATTGAGGGCTGTGGTGAACGAGCCGAAGACTGATCTACAATCAGTGAACACTCACGCACTCCGGCAAGGTCCACTGTCTCTGCACAGCCGAGGAAGCGCGCTACGTGTACTGAACAGGAGGTAGGTGAGTTCTGGTTCTCTCGTAAGCAGTGCTCAAACTCTGTGAACTCTTTTGAACAGTCTGTCCGGATCTTCTGGATCACAGGGCTGCAGAAACATTGATCAATAAAATATTGAAGAAAACAAACACAATCCTACACTTCACAACATCAGCACTGTACAGTACTCACGGGTTTGACTTCTTGCATCTGAATTATTTTCACACCAACAGTTCTTTACAGTAACCCAACCTAGACCCTCGAAGAACAAGCAGCAGCACAGTGGAAGGAATAGGGTCTAGGCCTAGGAGAAAGCCTGTGGTCTAGTGTTAACGCTCCCGCCTAGTCACATATACTGTTCCCCACTGGAGACCAGAGTTCATTCCCCATGTCCACCCTTCTTACCCCCCCCCCCCCCATTTCCAACTGTCAAAATAGGAGTAAACCTAGAGAGGAACCAGACTCAGAGAGGGTGCCCACTCTGCTCTGTAATGGGTTTACATATGACCATCAAGGCCCGTCAGATATAGCCTGGGTACTACCAGTCTGTTGCTGCTATCATTCCACTCCTTATCATGCAACGCAATGACACGGAGTACAAGGAGTTGAAAGTTAGCTAAACAGGTTATGGATTTTAGGCTACATGCACAACTAATATTCTCAGAGACAACAGCGTACTGTGAAGAGGTACACTGTGCCACCTTCATCTTCAGGTCTTGACAGTGCTGTTGCCATGTTGATGGGTGGGAGGCCACACACTGCCCATAGCTTTCCATCTCCTTATGGCAACACTTGGTGGTGATATCCATGGCAACCTGCCTGGAGGATGACGGACATGCAGAACAGTTTCTGAGATATGCATAGACAATTACAGTGAAGTCCAGTCATGGACTGTGTGTCCTCTTCTGTGGACAGAATGTCAGAAAAACAAATTGATCGCTAAGCATTTACCGATGGCAAAGTCTTTTGGACGTCTTTGTTTCTTTCTTTTTATGGCGCAGTCCGGACCGGCCTTGATTTAAACACCTATGTTTGGTTCAGATTTGGTCCGGTCTGGACCGGCCTTGATTTAGACACCTATGTTTGGTTCAGATTTGGTCCGGTCTGGACCGGCCTTGATTTAAACACCTATGTTTGGTTCAGATTTGGTCCAGTCCGGACCGGCCTTGATTTAGACACCTATGTTTGGTTCAGATTTGGTCCTGTCCGGACCGGCCTTGATTTAGACACCTATGTTTGGTTCAGATTTGGTCCGGTCTGGACCGGCCTTGATTTAGACACCTATGTTTGGTTCAGATTTGGTCCGGTCTGGACCGGCCTTGATTTAGACACCTATGTTTGGTTCAGATTTGGTCCGGTCTGGACCAGCCTTGGCCTGAACGTCCACAGACGTCCGGGCCGGCCTATATTTTGCCCAATCATGGACCAAATCGGAACCAATTATAGACGTCTATATTTCACAAGTTTGGACAGTACAGTAAAGTACATTACAGTACAGTAAAGAAAAGTAGCATACAGTACAGAAAAGTAAAGTATAGAGTACTGTATTGTACCCTACTATACTCTAATGTACTGAACTAAACTGTACTCGATTTTACTGACTTAAACTCTACTGAACTGTAATCTGGTCTACTGAATTAAACTACTATACTGTACCGTACATTTTAAAATGAATCGATTTGGTAGACAGTTTCATTATTTTGACCTCCCCACAGTTCATTGGAAGAGGAAGTGTAAACTGTAACATAGTCTATTAGCTAGAAAGGTATCTTGGCGGCGTAGAGAAAATGTTGCTGTTGTAAAGCAGATTTTCTGCAATTCTATGCCATTGCTAATGCTGTGTTCCTCTGCTCAATCATTATAAAAACATCTATGGGCATATTCCCTGAATGCCTGTCTTTTTTAGATTCCACCTGAGTGTCTAGCTTTTATTTGATTGTTAGTTTTCAAAGAAAGTATTAAATATATATATATATATATATATATATATATATATATATTTCAATATTTTTTCTGCATGCTTTGTATCTGGGGTTTGTCGTTTAAGATGACACTAAAACCGTTTTTTCATCCCGAAAATTACCACTTCTTAGACCGCCTGCTTAAAAATGTTCTATACAGAAGAATCCTGTAATTAGCTCCAATTACTGTAATTTCCTCCATATTAAAAGGACAGTTCGAGTTTTGGCAATGAAGCCCTTTATCTACTTCCCCAGTGATTTATGTGGACCTCCTGCAGTACCGCTGCAGACCCCAGTTGGAAAACCTCTGCTCTATTTTACTCGATTCAACAAAACTCGTACAGTATGGTACGTTACTCTACTGTAACGTACTGTACCATACTGTACAGTACTGTACTGTACTGTGATGTTCAAACTTGGGAAACGTAGCCTAAACATCTTTGATTCGTTCAAATTTGGATCCGGTCCGCATCGACCAAATATGCACTTGAGGGCGGAGCTCATTATGATAATACCCAGCATGCTCTGCAAGTACTTTTGACATTTACAATTTGGTCATTCAGCAGATGCTCTTATACAGAGCGATTTACAGTCAATGCATTCAACTAAGGTAGATAAACAACAACATATGACAGTTATAGCAATTACAACAAAAATCTTTAACATTACCGAGAAGTTTATTGTAGCTGAACTGGTCCGTTGGTTTATCCATTGGTTTAACTTCTTTCAACATCTTTGTTACCAGTTTTAAAGCTTTTGTAAAAAAGTAACATAAGTGCCTATGACAGATGGGAGCAATAATAAATATAATATTGAAATCTCCAATTGGATCCTCTTTCCTAACCTGTTATGAAAAGTCAGATCTGACGATAATTTGACGAAAGTTTGATAAATCCCTTCTAGCCATGGCCATGTGGAAGAGGTATTTGTTCAGTTACTTGTCAATTTTTATTTAGACATTTTTGGAGTACATACCGGGAGTAAATGAAGATTTGCTTAGCGAAACTCCATATTTGGTGATCAACGAACGTATTTTGACATTATATAGTTTGAGCTTGAATCTGAGCCATCTCTGGACTTTGGAGGTCTCTTACACAGATACTGGTGCAGTCACAACTGTATTTTATTGTTGTGAATGAGTACAGTTTATAACGTAGAATTTTTTACTAAAATAGATAGCTATGAAATGGAATCAAATGCATAACGTTGAAGACACATGTTTGCGATGGAGGTAATTTTACGGCTTGTTTAGAAAGAAAGTAAAGTGAGAATCAAGGTTATAAAACACGTGTTCACAGCCATACACAGAATGTCTACCGCATACACCCTCCTCTATTTCGATTGGTCGAAACCACTTGCATACTGCCATTGTTCTTTCCCATTGGTCCTGGGTTGTTGTCAATCACAGATTTTGATAGCTCGAAGACAATAGCCACGATTTCTTAAAGGAGAAACAACCGAATGCTCTGTGATAATTTAGCCTTTATGTTGTTAACCATTGCTTTGAAAATGTTCCTTTTAAGATGCACTTGATTTAGGATATTTGATGTCAAACAAATGTGATCAAATCGGCATCTCTCTCGACAGGAAGTAACCACACGACAGCAAAAAGGACATTACGTGTCCTTACGTGGTTGCGTACGCGGAAGCAGCTGTGTGAGAACGAGCCGATACAGAAAACTGGACCTGACACCGGACTAAAACAACTAGATTGAACTGCCTTACCAGAGACAATAATAACTAGGGGAGGTGGAGGAAAGAGAGGGCCCGGAGAGAGAGGGACGAAAATTAACGGGGCTACGAAACAGGGGAATATGAAACAGGGGGATGTGGTTGTGGGGGACGGGAATCGGGGATCGGGGGACCTGCAAATGGCCCCCTCTATGACCAACCATAGCCAGCATGACAGCGCCGAGACTGACGACGAGAACGTTAGCTCGGTGTCAATGTACCGGCGCAGGCCCCGGCTATTCCACGGCACGGTTCTACCTTTTTTAGCCGTGCTGTACCCTGGCTGGTTGTACTTGTGGCTCGTAGTATACGGTACTTCCGAGTACCCAGAAGCAGGCCTACTAGCTCTCGCCGCCATCGGGATCGCTCACGTCCTCACAGCGCTCTCCGGTTATTGGTCCGTGCACGCGCACTGTTTGCTCACCTGCGCAAAGGTAAAGTGGATGGATCGTCTGCGGTTGTTTTGGAATTAGGTGTTGGAGATTGTGAACCAACACTGCCCAATTGAACTTTTGATCACTCTACTCAGCATTATTTTATGCTCTACACAAGGACATTTTCAAATGATGTGTAATATATTTGTGTTTCTTGTTCAGAAAGTTTGGACCTGATTATATGGCTGTGTCTGTCAGAGTATATGAATTGCTCACATGCTGTGAATCGATGTGTATTAACAGGAGCCAGACCCACACAAGGCCACCCTGGCTAAGGTTATACCCACCCCCAACAATGGTTCTGCTGAGCTGGTACCACTGCAGAGAGACCGGGTAAGTTTGCCTTGTTCCCCTGTCTCACACCTTGTTTACTTAAACAATGGTTGTGTTCAATGGGGAGAAAACATTTGTAACTGTTGCAAAATGTTTTGCTACGGTGTGCCGTGCTGTACATGACTCAGGTGTATACCTGAGTCATGTACAGCACGGCACACCGTAGCAAAACATTTTGCACAACTTGGTTACAACTTGTGGGAAATGCATGGTGTCAGAATGGTCCTCTCTTAACATCTCTATGCTAGTCAGTTACACTGCTTTTTGGGTGGCATATTTTTTTTTGTGTGTGTTTTTAATTAATGTACTCACTCTCTATCGCACTCTCTTCAGGATGAGAACGGCGAGGGAATCCTTTCCTTTGAGTTCCAGAAGATCTGCTACATCTTCGACAGTAAGGAGAGGAAGTGTTTCCTCCCCGTGTCGTTCCCCGTCCGACAGCCAATGGGCTTCTTCCAGGCCTGGCGAGGCTACCAGGAGGAGACAGACCTGCATGCCGCCGAGAAGCGCTATGGGACCAACCGCGCTGAGATGGTGGTGCCGGACTTCCTGGAGCTCTTCAGGGAGAGAGCCACTGCTCCCTTCTTTGTCTTCCAGGTGTGTGTGCGCATGCGTATTTGCGTGTTGTTTTGTCAGGTAGTAATGTGACACGTAGCAGAATCCCTCTCTAGTCTCTTTCTTCCCTTTTCCATATTGATCTCTTTAAGGGCATGTGGGGATAGAATTGACTCAATAGTTAATACCCTTTTTATACTATCTTGCTGACCTGAAACATACTGCACTAGCTCTGATATTTTCTTTTCACGTGGTCCTCTCCACTACCGTTCTAGCAACTATGGTGGATGGCCGATGCATCAACCAGGCCAGCACAGTACCGCTTGGCTCAACATTTGTACAGATGGATACTCTCTCTCCCCCCCTCCTCAGGTGTTCTGTGTGGGTCTGTGGTGTCTGGATGAGTACTGGTACTACAGTGTGTTCACTCTCTTCATGCTGGTGGCCTTCGAAGCCTCTCTGGTACAACAGCAGATGAGGAACATGTCTGAGATACGACGCATGGGGAACAAACCCTACATGATCCAGGTGAACTACTGTTTCTTTATCCAAATGATCATGTCGTTTTGATATTTGCTGATACGATACAAGCAAAGGCGCATGCTCTTCTTGCTCAAGTGCAGATCATCAAATTGTCACCAGAGCCTTGTTATTGTAGTTGTAGAATGAAGGCCCTGACTCCCACTATATACTAGCATCAGGCTCATTTACCCAGGGGTTCCCAATTTTTTGGGGGGTCTATGGCCCAATTTGATTATCAAACATTTTTTTGCAACCCCACCATGTGTAAAATAAAAAAAAAAAATGGTAATGTAATCAACAGCCAATCTTAACTTTTTTATTTGTGTCCATGGCAAATCAGTATGGCAGTTCTTCAATCAGAAGGAAGTATGGTTTGAAGTGACTGAAATGCATCAGAAAGTTCAGAAAATCATCGGCTAATAATTGTGTATGATCTTCTGTGTCGAAAAGAACAACACCAATGCTTTCAATTATGATATTCTTTTCCCCCCAGTCTGATTTGGTGCCTGGTTCTGTCTACTCGATTCTAACGAATTATTCTTGTGTGCGTGGTAGAGGGAAACAGAAGACACATCCTTGTTCCTGAGAGTCTTAGCTGGCAGGAATAGGGTCATAATAAATAGCGTATAGCTTATGTCGTTCCAAAGTTAGAGCTACAATTGGTGTAAATAGAAAGGGAGATACCTAGTCAGTTGTACAACTGAAAGCATTAAACTGAAATGTGTCTTCCGCATTTAACCCAACCCCTCTGAATCCAAGAGGTGCGCGGGGCTGCCTTAATCGACATCCACGTCATTGGCGCCCGGGAAACAGTGAGTTAACTGCCTTGTTCAGGGGCGGAACGACAGATTTTTACCTTGTCAGCTCTGGGTTTCGATCCAGCAACCTTTCGGTTACTGGCCCCACGCTCCTAACCCGCCAGGCTACCTTTCCACCCCTGTCAGAGTTTTGTGACCCCTAGTTTTGGAAATGCTGCATTAACCAAATGATCGATTTGATCTGGATTTATATAGATCTGTCCGTGTTGTGTTCAGTAGGGAACACTGTAAAATGTTTTGAAACTGAACATCTTTGTGTGTTCTTATTCTTGAACAAGTGTAGCTAGTACCTCCCTGTTTTACTCGGTGTCATAAAAGCTTTCTCCCTACTGAACAGGCCCCTGATATTTACACGTTTGTGCCCATGTTTCACAACAGGTTTACCGCAACAGGAAGTGGAGGCCTGTGTCCAGTGATGAACTAGTCCCCGGGGACATTGTCTCAATAGGTAAGGTTCCTGTCTGTTAACCCTTCCCGTTCAGGAGTATTTTCTTCATCTAGAACCAGGCACTTTCTCAAATCATCTTTCCTCAATTTCACACATCTTATATCCTCGCCTCCTTTTTAAAATACATTGGAGAATAAGGGGAGGGACCTTGGACTTTGTCCTCGAATACTGTTGAGGAGAAGAGATGCGAGGAATCGTGAAGAGATTGAGACAGAGCCCCAGCCAGTTTGACACAGTGTGCGTATATCTTTGTCTTCCCCCCAGGATGCTCACCCCAGGAGAATTTAGTTCCATATTTCCTCAAATCATCTTTCCTCTGTCCACAGCCAGTCAAAATCAAATGAAGTTTTATTTTTCACATGCGTCGTAGACAACAGGTGTCGACTAAGAATCAAATTCTTACTTACAGGTCCATTTCCAACAATGCAGATAAAAACATATATATATATTATTCTTTTTCTCCCCAATTTTGTGATTTCCAATTGGTAGTTAGTCTTGTCCCATCGCTGCAACTCCCCCACGGACTTGGGAGAGGCGAAGGTCGAGCGCCATGCGTTCTCCAAAAACACGGCCCTGCCAAGCCGCTCTGCTTCTTTACACACTGCTTGTTTAACCTGGAAGCCAGGAGCACCAATTTGTCTGAGGAAACACCATCCAGCTGGCAACCGAAGCCAGCTCATGCGCAGCCTCATGGGTCTCCCGGTCACGGCCGGCTGTGACACAGCCTGTGATCGAACCCTGGTCTGTAGTGATGCCTCAAACACAACAATGCGTTACATTAGACCGCTATGCCGCCCCAACAATGCAGAGTTAAAGATAAGATACAAAATTGTAAAATATAAATAGTGATAAGAGGAAGAAATACACAGTGAATAACGAATCAAAATCATTTTTAAAAATAACATGGCTACGGAGTAGAAAATAAAATGTATATATACAGGGAGTATCAGTACCAAGTCGATGTGCAGGGTTACTAGGTAATTGAGGTAACTATGTACTGTACATCTACAGTGCATTCGGAAAGTATTCAAACCCCTTGACTTTTTCTATATTTTGTTACGTTACAGATTTATTCTAAAATGGATAAAATCGTTTCCCCCCCTAATCAATCTACACACAATACTCCATAATGACAAAGCAAAACCTGTTTTTAAAAAAAAATTGTTTGCTAATTTATTTAAAAAAAAAGACAACTGAAATCACATTTACATAAGTATTCAGACCTTTTACTCAATACTTTGTTGAAGCACCTTTGGCCGCGATTACAGCCTCAAGTCTTCTTGGGTATGACGCTATAAGCTTGGCACACTTGTATTAGGGGAGTTTCTCCCATTCTTCTCTGCAGATCCTCTCAAGCTCTGTCAGGATGGATGGGGAGTGTCGCTGTACAGCTATTTTCAGGTCTCTAGAGCTGTTCGATCGGGTACAGGTCCAGGCTTTGGCTGGGCCACTCAAGGACTTTCAGTGACTTGTCCTGAAGCCACTTCTGCTTTGTTTTGGCTGTGTGATTCAGGTCATTGTCCTGTTGGAAAGTGAACCTTCACCCCAGTCTGAGGTACTGTGTGTTCTGGAGCAGGTTTTCATCAAGGATCTCTCTGTACTTTGCTCCGTTCATCTTTCCCTCAATCCTGACTAGTTTCCCAGTCCCTGCCGCTGAAAAACATCCCCACAGCATGATGCTGCCACCACCATGCTTCTCTGTAGGGATGGTGTCATGTTCCCTTCAGATGTGATGCTTGGCATTCAGGCCAAAGAGTTCAGACCAGAGAATATTGTTTATCATGGTCTGAGAGCCCTTTAGTTGCCTTTTGGCAAACTCCAAGCGGGCTGTCATGTGCCCTTTACTGAGGAGTGGCTTCCGTCTGGCCACTCTACCATAAAGGCCGGATTTGTGGAGTGCGGCAGAGATGGTTGTCCTTCTGGAAGGTTCTCCCATCTCCACAGAGGAATTCTGGAGCTCTTTAGAGTGACCATTGGGTTCTTGGTCACCTCCCTGACCAAGGCCCTTCTCTCCCTGTTTCTCAGTTTGGCTGGGCGGCCAACTCTGGGAAGAGTTTTGGTGGTTCCAAACTTCTTCCATTAAAGAATGATGGAGGCCACTGTGTTCTTGGGGACCTTCAATGTTTTGGTACCCTTCCTGTCATGGAGTTCTACGGACAATTCCTTTGACCTCATTACTTGGTTTTTGCTCTGCCATGCACTGTCAACTGTGGGACCTTGTATAAAAAGGTGTGTGCCTTTCCAAATCATATCCAATCAATTGAATTTACCACAAGTTTTAGAAACATCTCAAGGGTGATCAGTGGAAACAGAATACACCTGAACTCAATTTTGAGTCTCATAGCAAAGAGTCTGAATACTTATGTAAATAAGGTATTTTTTTTAATTATTTTTTTTATATACATTTGCAAAAATGTCAACCTGTTTTCGCTTTGTCATTATGTGGTGTTAGGTTCTACATAAACCTAGTAAAAGTCATGGATGGTTAGTAAAGCTTAAAGTTTACTCACCCATTGGTTCATACAGCTATATATATATATATATATATATATATATATATATATATATATATATATATATATATATATATATATATATATATATATATATATATATATATATATATATATATATATACATACAGAGTTGAAGTTGGAAGTTTACATACACCTTAGCCAAATACATTTAAACTCAGTTTTTCACAATTCCTGACATTTAGAGAGAACATTCTATGGCCTAAGTCTTTGACAATTTTATGGTCTTTCCTCTGACAACGCCTGGTTTAGAGGTCCTGGTTGGCAGGGAGCTTGGCCCCAGTGATGTATTGGGACATACGCACTACCCTCTGTTGCGCCTTGCAGTCTGATGCCAAGCAGTTGCCATACCAAGAAGTGATGCAGCCAGTCAAGATGCTCTCGATCGTGCAGCTGTATAACTTTTTGAGGATCTGAGGGCCCATGCCAAATCTTTTCAGCCTTCTGAGGCATTGTCGTGCCCTCTTCACGACTGTGTTGGTGTGTTTGGACCATGATAGATCCTTAGTGATGTGGACAGAGAGGAACTCTCGACACGCTCTACTACAGCCTCATCGATGTGAATGGGGGCATGCTTGGCCCTCCGTTTCCTGTAGTCCACTCCTTTTGTCTTACTGACATTTACTGAGAGATTGTTGTCCTGGCACCACACTACCAGGTCTCTAACCTCCCTGTAGTCTGTTTCATCATCGTCGGTGATCAAGCATACCACCCTTCGTGTCGTTGGCAAACTTAATGGGTGAACAGGCAGTACATGAGGGGACTAAGCATGCACCCCTGAGGGGCCCCCATGTTGAGGGTCAGCGTGGCAGATGTGTTGTCGCTTACCCTCACCACCTGTGGGCGGCCCGTCAGGAAGTGCAGAATCCAGTTGCAGAGGTAGGTGTAGTCCAGGGACCTTAGCTTAGTGATGAGCTTCGAGAATTCTATGGTGCTGAACAGCATTCTAACGTTGGTTTGGCACAGTATATATGTCTTTCTCTTCCCCCCCCAGGCCGCTCGCCCCAGGAGAACTTGGTTCCATGTGACGTGCTGCTGCTGAGAGGGCGCTGCATCGTGGACGAGGCCATGCTGACGGGAGAGTCCGTTCCTCAGATGAAGGTCAGACAGACGGGAAGCCTGTGCTATACTAGACTAGATAACATCCATGCAAATTAATGCAGTTTATCTGGACAATATACAGTGCCTTCGGAAAGTATTCAGACCACTTGATCTTTTCCAAATTTTGTTGCGTTACAGCCTCATTCTAAAATTGAATATCCCATTTACATAAGTATTCAGACCTTTTACTCAGTACTTTGTTGAAGCACCTTTTGGCAACTACTACAGCATCGAGTCTTCTTGGGAATGATACTACCCAAGAAGATACTACAAGCTTGGCACACCTGTATTTGGGGATTTTCTCCCATTCTTCTCTGCGGATCCTCTCAAGCTCTGTCAGGATGAATGGGGAGCGTTGCTGCACAGCTATTTTCACGTCTCTCCAGAGATGTTTGATTGGGTTCAAGTCCGGGCTCTTGCTGAGCCACTCAATGATATCCAGAGACTTGTCCCGAAGCCACTCCTGCGTTGACTTGGCAGTGTGTATAGAATCGTTGTCCTGTTGGAAGGTGAACCTTCACCCCAGTCTGAGGTCCTGAGCGCTCTGGAGCAGGTTTTCATCAAGGATCTCTCTGTACTTTGCTCCGTTCATCTTTCCCTCGATCCTGACTAGTCTCCCAGTCCCTGCCGCTGAAAAACATCCCCACAGCATGATGCTGCCACCACCATGCTTCACCGTAGGGATGGTGCCAGGTTTCCTTCAGACGTGACATTTCAGTTTCTCCCATCTCCATAGAGGATCTCTGGAGCTCTGTCAGTGACCATCGGGTTCTTGGTTACCTCCCTGACCAAGGCCATTCTACCCTGATTGCTCAGTTTGGCCGGGCGGCCAGCTATAGGATGAGTATTTGTGGTTCCAAACTTCTTCCATTTAAGAATGATGGAGGCCACTGTGTTCTTGGGGACCTTCAATGCTGCAGAAATGTCTTGGTACCCTTCTCCAAATCGGTGCCTCGACACAATCCTGTCTCTGATGTCTACGGACAATTCCTTCGACAACATGGCTTGGTTTTTGCTCTGACATGCACTGTCAACCGTGGGACCTTTTATATAGACAGGTGTGTGTGCTTTTCCAAATCATGTCCTATCAATTGACTCAAACTAAGTTGTAGAAACATCTCAATGATGATCACTGTAGATTGTCAACACAATGGGAATGTTACTATAGATCATTCACAAAGAGAAGCGTAGAATATCATAGGTGCTTCACAAATCCATTTTATCAACATCCTATGCTTAGAAATCATAGGCTCCATTAATCCTTAAAAGGAATGTTTTAACTTGAAGTTCCCCCATGTTGTGTGTTTAGGAGCCAGTGGAGGATCTGGACCCAGAGAGGGTACTGGACCTTCAGGGTGACGCCCGCCTCCACATAATCTCTGGTGGGACCAAGGTGGTGCAGCACAGCCCCCCGCTCCGTGCCACTGTAGGACTCAAACGTCAGTTCCTACCTACTATGCCGTGTATTATTCACTTGTCGTAAGGCAGAAATGTCCAGCTCTTTTTTCACTTTGAGATTAACAATTGTAACTGTATTGCGCTTTCAATCTAAATGTTGTTATCGCTTATCAATATAAAAAAAAAATCTAAATTTTAGATACATTTTGTCATCTCCTACGGCCTCAGAATAGATGGATTGAATCTGCCCTCTGTGATTGTATCTATCTTGTCTTACTTAGAGCAAATCGTAATAGTTTGTTTTTCTTCTTTTACATTTTTCTGCAGCTGTGGACAATGGCTGTGTGGCTTATGTGTTGAGAACCGGATTCTATACCTCTCAGGTGAGGGGCTGCTGCTCTTGACTACCGAACTTGTCCAATAAGAACCGCTTGTTTTCATTTTCTGTTGCAACATGTTTTGCTACGGCGTTCACTAATGAATACAACCCATGGTGTTGTTGACCACGCCTGTCTACAGGGTAAACTGCTGAGGACCATCTTGTTTGGAGTGAAGAGGGTGACAGCCAACAACTTGGAAACATTCATCTTCATCCTCTTCCTCCTGGTGTTCGCCATCGCTGCTGCTGGATATGTGTGGGTGGAAGGTGAGTAATCCAGTGAACAACGCAATTCAATCAATTCAATCAATCAATCAAATGGATTTTATAAAGCACTTTTTACGTCAGCGGTTGTCCCAAAGTTCTTCACAGATACCCAGTCTTAAAACCACATGGAACAAGCAATGCAGAGGCAGAAGTACAGTTGGTCCTACTTAGAACATTTCTCCATTATACAGTTTGTTTATATCTTAGCCAAGACAGAATTTAAGGTGATGTTTTTTTTTTTTACTCCCTAAGACATGTATGAACATTTTGACAGTCTTGCCAAAGGACCCTATTCATAAAAATAAAAAACACACGACTTAAACACTTCCTTTATAAAACGGAAGAAAACAAGTTGTCGAAATAGGCCCTGATGTCAGGAGAGAGCAGCAGGTTTTTCCTGACCTAATGCAGTATAACTGTATATATTATTACTAATAATAACAATGTATGACATTTAGCAGATGCTTTTATCCAAAGCAACTTACAGTCATGTGTGCAAACATTTCATAAATGAACGTGCTGCATTGCTTTCTCTGTGTGAGTAACTACTACTTATAGGTGTGTAACTGTCTCTGTGTGTTCTCTCCCCTGCAGGAACTAAGGACCCTAGCAGGAACCGGTATAAGTTGTTCCTGGAGTGTACTCTCATCCTGACCTCTGTGGTTCCACCTGAGCTTCCCATAGAATTGTCTCTGGCAGTCAACACATCCCTCATCGCTCTGGCCAAGCTCTGTGAGTCAACAGATTGTGTGTTGGGGTTGGGGTGGTATGCGGTGGTATGTGTTGTGAAAGTGGTTCTGAAAGTGGAATAGTAATGTTTCTAGTACTTAATGATGTTAGTCCTCCTCGCTGTTCTGCTATTTGACTCACCCCTTTATTTCTTCTCCCTTTCATAGATGTGTTCTGCACTGAGCCCTTCAGGATCCCGTTTGCAGGCAAGGTGGAGGTGTGCTGCTTCGACAAGACGGGCACCTTGACCAGCGACCATCTGGTGGTGCGGGGGGTCGCTGGCCTCAGGTACACTCGCTTTTACATTTTTCAGTATGATACATTTCTTTGTTGCAATTTTTTACAAAGATTGACTGGACCTGATAATATTAAAACATTTTTAAAGGCTTCCTAACGGCATCGTAATGCATCGTAGCGGTCTGGGTTAAGTAAAGTGTCTACCAATGCCCTTATGCGCTGGTGTCATACTGTGAATCTTGTCATATTGAGGAGTGACACGTAAAGAGCAACACACATGTTTTGAGCGTTTATTTAATCATATTAAAATCTTTGGAAGAATATGAAGTACATTTTTACATTTGTTTGTAAACATTTTCTAAACTCCTCCAGAGAAGGGAAAGAAGTGACTCCCGTGTCAGAGATCCCAGTAGAAACGCATCGGGTGATTGCTACCTGTCACTCACTGGTTACCCTTGACGATGGACAGCTGGTAGGCGACCCTCTGGAGAAGGCCATGCTCACTGCTGCTGACTGGACCCTCACTAAAGGTTGTGTGTGTGTGTGTGTGTGCGCCCGTGTGTGTGTGTGCGCCCGTGTACCTCAGGATCTCCTCTTTGTACACCAGTAGAGAAAGTGTGTGTGTGTCTCTGTGTTTACATCATATCTACCCTTCTGTCCCTCTCTGTGTGGTGTAGATGAAAAGGTGTTTGCCCGTGGTATAAAGACCCCAGGCCTGAAGATCCACCAGCGGTTCCACTTTGCCAGTGCTCTGAAGAGGATGTCCGTCCTCGCCTCCTATGAGAAACTGGGCTCCGCTGACCTCTGCTATGTCTCCACTGTCAAAGGAGCTCCAGAGACACTCAGGGACATGGTTAATATCATAGAATGAAATAGAACCACTGACATTTGAATGTATAGTTGAATATGTCTTTATGGTCAATGTAATTACATGTCTACTATAATACATGTCTACTGTACCACACTTCACGTACAAGTACACAGTCTCAGTGTTGAGTGAATACGCCATTGCTGCAGTCATTACCGTTGTTCTAGCCATTTGTTTCTGTAGTTCTCAGAGTGCCCAGACAGCTATGACCAGGTGCACAGGGAGATGTCCCGAGAAGGGGCCAGGGTTCTGGCCTTGGGCTACAGAGAGATAGGACACCTCAGCCACCAACAGGTAACTCTACCTGTCCTGTCCAACTCACCTACCTGTCCTATCTTTCTCAAACTTTTTGCAGCCCTTTTGTGATAGCAAATTCATCAGGGACCCCCTCATAATCAGATCACAACTCGTGAGATAAAAAAAAAAAAAAAAAACTAGCATACAATGAGTTTTACTATGACTTTGGCAGTGCATGGCTGGACGAATCAAGTCTTGGGCCCCGGAAGACATATTGACATACTCTTGGCATCGGAGAGAACATTTCCTGCAGTTCTGCACATTTTGTCATGTGGCAGAGATAATTGTTGTTGTTGCAGCTTTAACACTAATATCCTGCAACTCGACACATTTTTCCATGGGGCAGCACATTTTTCCATGGGGCAGAGAGAGAACTTTGCTGTTTTAAAGCTTAAATGACAATGCACTTAAGAAAAAAAAAAAAAAACATTTTGGGAGATTAAAATAAATATTGAGTTGAGAAAAAGATAGTTGGTGGAGTACTTTGGATACCAGTATCTCTGTGAGCCTCCCAGGCCCATGTTGCCCAGGGTTAAGAACATACATTGTAGATGAATAATATTACATTGTACTGTATTACACACGCAATACTTATTCCATGGATCACTTGGTCAAAATGTGTTAAATATGTTGTTGTTAGTAATATCATTTTTAAATCAAATAAACGTTTATCAGGTACACCACCCGGTTCATGAAAATGGGCCGTTATATAAAGCAAGCAGATGGGCATCGAGGCATTAGTTACTGTTTGATTGAACGTTAGAATTGGCAAAACCAGTGACCTGAGCGACTTTGAGCGTGGTTTGATAGGCGGTGCCAGATGCTCTGGATCCATTATCTACTTGTCCTGTCTAACTCACCTACTTGTCCTGTCTAACTCACCTATCTGTCGTGTCCTGCTCTGTGTGAGGGGATGAGTTTCCCGAAAGCCTCGTAGTTAACGTGGCACGCTATTTCAATACTCTCAACAACCAAGCTGCACAGCCGAGAGAGAGGGTGAGGTACTTCTGGGTCTTCGAGATAAATAAAGTACCACGTTAGCTACAGGGCTTTCGTGAACCTCAGCCAAGTGGCTAGATGAGAGTGGCTCTCTTTTGTACAGCAGGGGTTGGGTGTTTGTGTGACTGGGTGCCTTGTGGCGGTCTGTACAGGTGCGGGAGGTGACTCGTGATGCTCTGGAGTGTGACCTGCAGTTTGCCGGCTTCATGGTCGTCTCGTGTCCCCTGAAGACCGACAGCAAGGCTGTCATCAAAGAGATCCAGGAGGCGTCGCATCACGTGAGGAGGCGGTCTCGGAATACACACGCATGCTCACACACATTCGCACAGACTCATTAGCAGGAAAAGCCACACACCGATACTGATAAAGATTTGGTTCAGATTACAATTATCACAGTAATATCAGGCACATCCATGCACGCACTTACTCCGTAATGCGCGTACACACCACACACACACATAACCCTCCTCTCCTCCATCTCTCCTTCAGGTGGTGATGATAACAGGTGACAACCCTCTGACAGCGTGCCATGTGGCCAGAGAGCTCCACTTCATCCAGAAGGAACACACGCTCGTACTGCAGGCCAGACCCAACCAGGGTAGGGGCACACGAAGAGCCCATTTATGCTTAAACCGAAAACCGCCCTGTAGGTTTTTCCTCCAACCCTAATCTAGTGCACCTGATTCTAATAATTAGCTGGTTGATAAGCTGAATCCGGTTAGTTACAACTGGGGTTGGAGCGAAAACAGACAGGACGGTAGCTCTCCACGAACATGGTTGGAGGGCTCTGTACTAGACTAATCTACAGACTAATTTGCCCCAGTGCAATGGAATAAAATGCAAACCAAATCAAGCGCACCTTAAGCACTTGAGACTATTTGACATAATATGTATTTAATCCGGGTGTAGTATGTCGTTGTTTTAAGAATGCTCCATAATACGGTCACTTGTGGCGTTGTTCCTTCCAGGTGAGTGGCAGTGGGAGTCTATAGACGGCAGCGTGTGTGTTCCGCTGCCCCCGCCGTCTGTCCCCTCGCTGGTCGATCAGTATGATCTGTGTGTGACGGGGGAGGGGCTAACCAGACTGACCAGTGACACGCGGTTGCTCCATGCCCTCCTGCCCCATGTCCAGGTGTTCGCACGGGTCAGCCCTAAACAGAAGGTCAGTCTTCTTGCCTCCTCGTAGACGTTAGCAGTGTCAGAAATGGCACCCTATTCTTTTTCTAGTGCACTACTTTTGACAAAAGTAGTGCACTATGGGCCCTGGTCAAAAGTAGTGCGCTATGGTCAATTCTGTCTTGGTTGTTGTAATGAATGAATTAATTTATTAGATAACTAAAAATAGGCTACATTTACTCTGATTGTACAAAACATGATGAACACCTGCTCTTTCAATGACATAGACTGACCAGGTGAATCCAGGTGACACCTATGATCCCTTATTGATGTCACTTGTTAAATTCACTACAATCAGTTTAGAGGAAGGGGAGCAGACAGGTTAAAGAAGGATTTTTAAGTCTTGGGAAAATTGAGACATGGATTGCGTATGTGTGCCATTCAGAGGGTGAATGGGCAAGACAAAAGATTGAAGTGCATTGGAACAGGGTATGGTAGTAGGTGCCAGACACACTGGTTTGTGTCAAGAACTGCAATGCTGCTGGGTTTTTCACGCTCAACAGTTTCCTGTGTATATCAAGAATGGTCCACCGCCCAAAGGACATCCAGCCAACTTGACACAACTTTGGGAAGCATTGGAGTCAACAGGGGCCAGCATCCCAGTGGAACGCTTTCGAGTCCATTCCCTGACGAATTGAAGCTTTTCTGAGTCCAACTCAATATTAGGCAGATGTTGTTCGTGTTTTGTACACTCGGTGTACAACCAACACACTCAAGAACTGCTGGTACATTTTGAGGCTAGTTTTGTGCTGTGTCGTTTTGTGCTAACTGTGTGTATTGTTATTGTGTTCCAGGAGTTTGTAATCACTAGTCTTAAAGGATTGGGCTATACAACATTGATGTGCGGAGACGGGACCAATGACGTCGGAGCACTCAAACACGCCCATATCGGTGAGCTCACTCGACATGTCACTCAAAGCTGTGCACAATATTCAGCAACGTTAACGCGCACACCTGTCTTAGTCCATGACACCTTCAATTCAACCTTTATTGTCTCAGCAGGCGAATGTATGCCATCCTCTTATCATAAACAATGTCACTATATGGGAATCATTAAGTGTCCATTCTCTCTCTCTCTCTCCCTCTCTCCCCCTACCCTCTCAACCTTCCCTCCACCTTTCCCCCCATCAGGTGTGGCTCTGTTGGCGAACGCCCCAGAGCGTATGCCTGAGAGGAGGAAGAGGGGCAGAGAGAAGGAGACCCCAGCAGCCGACTCCAGACCCTCCCTACCTCCGGTCACCAGCTCAGGGGTCAAACTGACCTCCAGGGCAGCCAGGCAGAGGGTCATGGCCCAGAGAGAGGAGCAGCTAGCCGCGCAGAAGGTGGGGTGTGTGTGTGTGTAGGGAGGGAGTGGTGTGTGTACGTGCGTGCGTGTTGTTAACCATTTGGTGTTTATTCTGTTGTAGGAGAGGATTAGTCAAGTCTTAAGGGAGCTGGAAGAAGATCAGATACAAGTAGTGAAACTGGGAGATGCCTCCATTGCTGCCCCCTTCACCTCCAAATTGTCCTCCATACAGTGCAGTGAGGAACACACACATAATCAACACACATTTTTTACACCCGTACTGTATACAAACACAAATGAACACAAACGCTCGCTCGCTTTCTTTATCTCACTCACTCACTCACTCACTCACTGTCTCTCTCTCTCTCTCTCTCACTCAGTGTCTCTCTCGCTCTCACTGTTTCTCTCACTGTCTCTCTCTCTCTCTCTCTCACTACATGATTATCATCTCCTCATCATCTCTCCTCCCCAGTCTGCCACGTGATAAAGCAGGGCCGCTGTACGCTGGTGACCACACTACAGATGTTTAAGATCTTGGCGCTGAACGCCCTGGTGCTGGCCTACAGCCAGTCTGTTCTCTACCTGGAGGGGGTCAAGTTCAGTGACTTCCAGGCCACCCTACAGGGCCTGCTATTGGCCGGCTGCTTCCTCTTCATCTCCAGGTCAAAGGTGAGAGGTCACATGGCGGTAAAAACACAGTAGTGCTATCCCTTGATAGTTTTTCCTCCTTCAGTTCCTTGTGTCCTCTCCTTCCTGCCTCCTTCCCTGCTTCTTCAAAACATCAGAGGGAAGCGTTACTTTTCCTTGAATCCTCTCCTCAGTTCCCGCAGACATTTTTTTAGGAGAAAAGGACATTAGAAATTGTGGAAAGAGTATTAAGAAAGAACCTGTGTGTGCTTACTACATGTATGACATGCATGTACTCTAGTTGTGATTGTTAGGAATCCATATTATTATGTAGCCTTAGTTTCAAGTTAAGCTTTAACTCAACTTAGGGGGTTTTCACATTAAATTTGGTGCCCTGGTCCGTTTTCCTGGAGTGTTTGTGAGAATTCTACAACATCAGTTTTGCTTTCACCAGACCTGAAAATAACCGTTTTCAGAGTGCGATTAGCAAGACACACATTCTACATGACGTTAGCGAGCTAGCTAGTTTACAACAGGCAAAACATTCCACGCGACTCCTGATACTCTGGTCCTGCAACTTGGACCCGCGACAAACGCAAGTCCAGGATACGTTTTAGCCGGGATTAATTTGTGTGTCACACATGCTTTTATAGTGCGGCTCAGGGCACCAAACGCTCCAGGAAATGGATCATACAGGGGATATGTGAAAGCTCCCTTTTTAAGTGTTCATCCTAATTTCTCTTGTCCTGTCCAGCCCCTGAAGACTCTGTCTAAAGAGCGGCCCTTACCTAACATCTTCAACCTGTACACTGTTCTGACAGTGCTGCTGCAGTTTGCTGTTCACTTCTGTAGTCTGGTATACCTGTACAAAGGAGCACAGAGCAGAAGTCCTCCAAGGTACACACACACACACACACACACACACACACTATAGATACCTACAGACTTGTTGATACTGTATTTGCTCCCACCCAGTACTAACCGTACATGTTCACCTTACAATAATTGACATGGTCTTGTTTCCAACCTGTCCAAGTATCCCCTCTCTTAATCTTCTGTCTGTTGTCCTTTTACCTTTTAGGGCGGAGAGGTTTGCGGACCTGTACAAAGAGTTTGAGCCCAGTCTCATCAACAGCACTGTGTACATAATGTCTATGGCCATGCAGATGGCTACCTTTGCCATTAACTACAAGGTACTGCTCTTCCTCCTCCATATCTTGGGTTTAATGAAGCCTTCATGATCCCTTTATAAGGCCTTTCTTTGCATATAAAATATTAAACATTAAGCCCACATAAGGGATACCTAATTGAAAATGTGGCCCATTTTCTATACAATGAATAGACTCTTCAGTACTTATCCTAGCCATCATTGAATAATACACGTGTATTCCACTAATACTGTGTGTTTTTCTAGGGTCATCCTTTCATGGAGTCTCTGAGAGAGAACAAACCGCTGCTGTGGAGTATTGCCCTGTCAGGTCTGGCCATCGTGGGCCTTCTCTCAGGGTCCTCGCCTGAATTCAACGAGCAGTTTGCTCTTGTAGATATACCAACAGAGGTCAGCATATATTATACAGATGTCGGGCCTTAATCTGATCACTCTTTTGTCCCGGTAAAATGTACTGCTCATTAGGGAATTCAAATGAGCCTTGTGATTTATAGTAGTTATGTTCACTGAAAAGCCGCTGTTCTCTATTTCTCCTTTTCTTTTTTTTTTTTTAGCTTTATTTAACCAGGCGAGTCAGTTAAGAACAAATTCTTATTTTCAATGACGGCCTACTGGGGAACAGTGGGTTAACTGCCTGTTCAGGGGCGGTTGAGGGGGCGGTCAAGTTTTTCAGACCAGTGGGGCTATATTTGTCCATGTTCTGTCGGCTACCCGTTAGCCTATTCATTGTCACATATTGAAAGGTGTGAAAACCCATAAAGGCTACTGTTTGTTTCCCAGTCTATTGTTGCTTGCTAGGTCGGTGCATGTTCTATGAGTCAATTTAGCATACCTTGTATTACTTATAATCATTTTTATGTTGGACTTGTGCTCACAATCTAATTGTTATTTGTCCAATGATTTATTATTTCTTAAAGGTGGGACAATCCCACGCCTTTTGTATTTGTTTTGCTTTTATTGAAGCGAGAGAACAGTGTTGGAAAGATTCGGGGGGTGGTCATAGAGAAGTGGGATGGATTTGAACCAATGCCAACTCTGGTATATATGTCCCGGGGTCAGTGGCTGTAGACGCTGGACCACACAGGCACTGAGGCGACCAATAATTGGTTCTGCCTATTTCTTGCCTTGAACATATAATAAAACAATTGATTAAAAAATTAAATGATTATCCCTAACGAAAAATACATATACACCCTACAAATATGTCAATGTTTTAGAATCCACATAAGAATACACACGAGACGCGCTGTAGCCTACTTGAACTGGCACACAGTGGCCTTGCAGTCCAAGGTACATTGTAGGTACGCTATTGCATTGTATAGAAACACCGCTTCCAGCTGCCCCCTGGCGGCGATTCTTACATATTGCTTCAAACATTCAACTTCTCCTGCAGGATTATTTTCCTCCTGCAATGAAACTGGTCAAATCAAGATCCAACATCTGTACTTTCACACACATTTTGTGTGATTGTTTTGATGTATTGCTTTATAACTTGTTATAAGCATGTATGAATCTTTATAATGAATTAACTAAGTTTATAATAAAATGTTTTGAAGTTCTCCATTTAAGTCCAGGACTAGGCTTAATCTGTGTCTGGGAAACCAGCGCAAAAGGACGTATAAATTATTATAACCTCTTATGTGTTTTCTGCCCTGCAGTTCAAGCTAGTCATCGCCCAGGTCCTGGTGGTTGACTTTGTCGCTGCCCTGCTGGTTGACCGCGTTCTGCAGTTCCTTCTGGGCAAAGGAACCCTGAGGCTGCCTTCCTGAATTGCCGTGCCAACAGCTGCCCCGAGCAACCCGCTGCCCTCGGCAACCAAACTGTAAAGGGAAAGGATTGAGGAGACTTGTGGAGGGAGGAAAAGATTGAAGGCTGATGTGACGCACAAGACAGCTGAGGAGATGGACTAGGCATGTCAGGCAGACGTGCAGTACTGCTGCACCACACCCCTAAATGTTACCCCATCTCTGCTCTGTCCCTCTGTTCCCCCTATTCACTAATGTATTTAAAATTACATTTATTTTATGCTAGAGACAAACTTGGGCTCAAATGGTATTTTCTTCCTTTTGAATACTTTGGGTGTTTTGGTTGATCCTGCCAGGAGCTCCAGATAAGCAGGGTTTGCACTTTTGGGACTGTTCCGTTGCGCCAGGCAAGTTGAAACAAGTGCAGCTAAAGTATTTGAAAGAAAATAAATACTGTTGGAACCCAGGTCTAGTTAGACTCCCCCTTCTCTTGCCTTCCCGTTCCTTCTCTCCATCCCTCCCTTTTCTCACTGAAGGCCAAGAAGACAGCAGTATTGTGTGGCGTTAGAGATTGTGTGCCAGCCCATGTGAAACGTGCACACACACACAACAGGCCGTTCTCCAAGAGAATTGCGAAGTGTTTGATTTTTTTTCCCATTTTGTTTTCTCTTCTTCATTTTGTAAAAAGATAAAACTATTACAGACTTCCAAAAGACCAACAAATACAAGTGGTGCTTTTTTTGTCAAGTGCTACTTTGTCATGTTCCATTTACCTATGCAGTGCACTGCCTACTATACCTACATAGGGGTTGAACATATATTTTTAAGGTGATGAGTGAGCTGCATACATTGTAACTGGAAGTCAAGTTGAGAGGGCACAAAAATAGTCTTCAGATCCTTTTTCTTGATGTTTTTGTTTGAGAGGACTTTAATTAAGTCCCGTGTGCCTCACTTGGTTGAGCATGGCACTTGTAATGCCAGGGTTGTGGGTTTGATTCCCATAAGGGACCAGTATGAAAATGTATGTGCTCACTACTGTAAGTCGCTCTGGATAAGAGCGTCTGCTAAAGGACTAAAATGTTAATGTCTGGTGCACCCTGGCTTGTTACACTGGCAATCTATTGTAACAGATTATAGTCTAGTAGCTGAGATTACTACACTGGTAACAGAGGTGGGATGATATCATAATGACTGGTACGGGACATCCATAGACCTATATACTGAACAAAAATATAAACGTCAAGTGTTGATCACATGTTTCATGAGCCGAAATAAAAGATCCCAGAAATGTTCCATACGCACAAAAAGCTTATTTCTCTAAAATGTTGTGCACAAATTTGTTTACATCCCTGTTAGTGAGCTTTTCTTCTTTGCTAAAATAATCCATCCACCTGAAAGGTGTGGCATATCAAGAAGCTCATTAAACAGTATGATCATTACACAGGTGCACCTTGTGCTGGGGGCAAGAAAAAGCCACTAAAATGTGCAATTCTGTCACATAACACAATGCCACAGATGTCTCAAGTTTTGAAGGAGCATGCAATTGGCATGGTGACTGCGGGAATGTCCACCAGAGCTGTTGCCAGAGAATTGAATGTACGTTTCTCTGCCATAAGCTGCCTCCAATGCCGTTTTAGAGAATTTAGCAGTACGTCCAACCAGCCTCATAACCGCAGGCCACATGTATGGCGTCATGTGGACGAGCGGTTTGCTGATGTCAATGTTGTGAACAGAGTTCCCCATGTTGGTGGTCGGGTCAGGGTATGGGCAGGCATACGCTACTGACGACTAACACAGATGCATTTTATCTATGGCAATTTTAATGCACAGACATACCGTGACGAGATCCTGAAGCCCATTCTGTGGCCCATTTTTTTAGCAGATGTTATTGCAGGTGTAGCAAAATGCTTGTCTGCAAAGTTGCTGAGGAGCTGGAAGCAGAGCTTCCATGTCTGTCTGCACCATCTTACTTTTTTAAATATGTGACCAACAGCATATCTATTCCCAGTCAAATTAAATCAATAAATTAGGGCCCAAGTTATTTATTTCAAATGACTGATTTCCATGTTGCGTTTATATTTGTGTTCAGTATAATAACATGGAGCCACCTCAGATTTCATTTGGTGCCAAACCGTGCTAAAAAACTGTTTTTTTTTTCAAAAGCTGAATTATGGTAACCATTAGGTTGTTATCTTGAGAGGAGGAGACCGCAACTCGTCCCAAAAAAACAGCTTTAGGGACGGTTCATGCAGAGAAATGGTAGCTAGATCCTAAGTAGTCAAAAGATGTTCATAGGGGGCCACGTCGCTCATTGCTACATTTCCCGACATGCATATCTGTACATGGGAGGGGCGATTTTGTTTGTGCGCGGGCAGATTTTTAAAAAGAAAATGGCGGATATTCATTCTGGAGAGCAATCGGAAAGGTTTGTATCTTTTTAGTTAATAACGTTACTGAAAATGTTTTGCTGTGAAGAATTGGCGTCCTATCTCAGGGGCTCGTATTGGGTTTTCCATTAAATGAGTATCTTCCTAACGTTAACCTCCGACCTCACTTCCCGGCTAACGTTGGCTACTAACGTTGTTAGCTAGTAGCTAACACAGACAATACGCCAATTTTAAAGTAATCCTAGTGTTAGCTGTGTATCAACGTGGCTAACTAGCCATTTCAGCATCAACTATACTCAGTGGTTGTGTTGATTTTTCTCTCTCTTTCGTTGATGTCACCCGCAGCTGCGACAGCTCTGCTGAACACCAGAAGATGGTAAGACACTCAAGAGCTGATTGTGTTGTGGTCTAGGCAGATTTGGTTGCCCATAAGGGATAATATACATAATATAACCTTACTAAAATGATAGCTGGCTGACGAAGTTAGCATACCATTGACGATAACATAGGAATGATCTTAAAGCCCACTTTTGTCTGTTGATCAAGGTCCACCAAGAAGAAATCCCGCAGCAGGGACTTAAAAGAGTTTGCCCTGGGAGTCCAAGCCCAGCAGCTCCTCACCCCAAATCTCCCCGCAGACACACTCCTTCCTCCACTACCACACATATGTCAGAAACAATAGAGGTACAGATAGAGCCGTGTTCTGGAGGAGAGGGGCAGGGAAGGGACCCTGAGGGGGGTGTTCTAACAGAGGGTCGGTCGTTTAGCCCCAGCAGCACGCAAAGGAAATCCTGGAGGAGGTCGACCAGGGGCAGACGCTCTCTCCCTGCCCTCTCCAACACCTCCCAGAGTGAGACCCGAAATTTGTATATTTCAATGTCAACAACATTGGTTTTGGTGTCTGGGATGGGTGACACTAGTCAGAGCGTCCAGTTGGATAGAGGGTATTGTTTACGTCTTCTTGAGCCGTAAAACATATACTCTTTCCGAGCTATGGATAGAGTCAACTACCTATCCCAGGTTGACCCTAAACAACAATGAATGGCAGTAAGGGAAGGAGGCACAATTGGGACCTAGTGATTTACAAAATACTCTCAAAATAAATGTAAACGCTAAGCTAAATGCCTCTCATCCAGCTCTATGCAGGTCAATCAGCCAATCCCTACCCGAGGAGGAGAGGCTGGAGAAACTGATGGAGGCTTCTATGAGGGTATGTTTAAGTGATTACAATTCGCTAGGGGGTGTGTGTTTTTGAAGGTCAGGCTAACTTCAACCTGTAGATTATTACAACATCTATGTGATCCTGGCTGACAATTTAACTCACTTTCTGTGTGTCCCATCTCTCTCCTCTTTGTCTCCAGCTGGCAGTTGAGAAGTTACAAGACTCACTGAGCACGACACCCAACGGCAGTTTAGAGTCACTTCAGACACAAGGTTGGTAGGATTCTTGTACGTCTGTCAAATAAGTAGTTGTTTTGGATTGTAACATCTAGCAAAAAAAACACATCCAATGTTTACCCCCCTACTGGTTTGGTGCTGTATTTTGAATGGAGCCAGCCGTTTTCTCCATTTCTTAATTCAAAGACTCAATGATGGACACTCTTACTGACAGTTGTGACTGATTTGTGTGATGTATTGTTGTCTCCACCTTCTTGCCTTTTGTACTGTTGTCTGTGCCCAATTAATGTTTGTACCATGTTTTGTGTTGCTACCATGCTTAATCATGTGTTGCTGCCATGCTATGTTGTCTGTCTCTCTTTATGTAGTGTCTCTTGTCGTGATGTGTGTATTGTTCTATATTCCCCCGTACCCGCAGGAGGTCTTTTGCCTTATGGTAGGCCGTCATTGTAAATAAGAATTTGTTCTTAACTGACTTGCCTAGTTAAATAAGTTGAGTGCAGTGCACTAGGCATAGAGTGCATTCGTTAAGTATTCAGATCCCTTCCCCTTTAACACATTTTATTACGTTACAGCCTTATTCTAAAATGTATTTTTTAGTCTACACAATACCCCATAATGACAGTGAAACCAGGTTTGTAGAAATGTTTGCAAATTTACAAAAAACATACCGTATTTACATAGGTATTCAGACCCTTTGCTATGAGCAAAGGCCTGAATTTTTAAAATATTTTTTTCACCTTTATTTAACCAGGTAGGCAAGTTGAGAACAAGTTCTCATTTACAATTGCGACCTGGCCAAGATAAAGCAAAGCAGTTCGACACATACAACGACACATGGAGTAAAATAAACATACAGTAGAAACAAGTCTAAATACGATGTGAGCAAATGAGGTGAGAAGGCCATGGTGGCAAAGTAAATACAATGTAGCAAGTAAAACACTGGAATGGTAGATTTTGAGTGGAAGAATGTGCAAAGTAGAAATAAAAATAATGGGGCGCAAAGGAGCAAAACAAATAAAATAAATACAGTAGGGAAAGAGGTAGTTGTTTGGGCTAAATTGGGCTAAACGACTCTAAGCACACTGCCAAGACAACGCAGGAGTGGCTTCGGCACAAGTCTCTATGCCCTTGAGTGGCCCAGGCAGAGCCTGGACTTGAACCCGATCTAACATCTCTGGAGAGACCTGAAAATAGCTGGACAGCAATGCTCCCCATCCAACCTGACGGAGCTTGAGTGGATCTGCAGAGAAGAATGGGAGAAACTCCCCAAATACACGTGACAAGCTTGTAGCGTCATACCCAAGAAGACTTGAGGCTGTAATTTTTGACAAGGGTGCTTCAACAAAGTACTGAGTAAAGGGTCTGAATACTTATGCAAATGTGATACTTAAAAAAAATTGCAAACATTTCTATTTGGGATGCACGATATATCGGAATTGCCCGAGATTATCTAAAAATGCCAACGTCGGTATCTGCTCGATGTCTGTCTAGTTTGTGCAAAACTTGGGATGTGCAAAACCGATGTCAAAGATGACTTGCATACCTATATAACTTAATAACGGCACGTAAAATACACGTGCAACACAGCATTCCTAACCTAACAATGTCTGCTGTGTGGATCTTGCAGTCAACAAGTTGAGCAATCATTTGAAAGGGTAAGAGAATTTCAGCAAGACGACTCAAGGCGAAATCCGTTAATGCCAAGATAATGGAATTGTGTCACTGCTATTAGCTTCACAACATACTATGGAACGCTGTTTAGGTCGTTGCGTGTCCAAGAAGACATGTCAATTAACACTGTCAAAGCTGTACAAAAAAGTCTGCAAACACCAGCCACGAACAATGTGTTTACAATGATGTGTTGGTAACACAGCACTATTTGTTGGACTGCGTAGCTAGCTAGCATAAATAGAACCCGCCTGAATACAATGACCAGTAGAAACTGGTCTCCCAATCACAGCCGGATGTGATCCAGCCTGGATTCGAACCAGGGACTGTAGTGACGCCTCTTGCACTAAGATGCAATGCCTTAGACTGCTGCGTGTGTATGTTACTATTTAACTGTACTAGAATGCTTCAGGCCGCAAACATTTTGAATATCGGTTTCTTTTTGCGGCGGGGGGGGCAAGGAAAATATTGGCCAAACATTGTCATCGGTGCATCACTAATTTCGTCAAGCCTGTTTTTGCTCTGTCATTATGGGGTATTGTGTATAGCTTGATGTGGGCGGGGTAAACTATTTAACCTATTTTAGAATAAGACTGTAATGTAACAATGTGGAAAAAGTCAGGGTCTGAATACTTTCCGAATGCACTGTAAATGTTGTCTAATAGTGTTATCATTCGTTACTGTCTTTCTCTTCCCTGTCTCAGTGGAGGATGTACAGAAGGAGTGGTGTTGCCTGGCCAAAGACCTACGCAGTGAGCCACAGTGTCAACAACTTCTCACAAGCACAGCCAAGTAATGCTGTCTCTAGTCAATCTCATTTTGTTCACTGGCTTAACGTCCTTAAGCATACATACTTACTTTTTTCCTGAGCAGTCTATTTTACCCTTTCTCTTCTATGCACCAACTTTTTTCTGATCCTTTAACATGAGAAATCTGGACGATACGAGTATTGCGATACTCTTCAGTATCGTGGCAAGGAAACAACACCCGAAGCAGTTTTAACTTCTTTAGGAAAACAACCCTAGTGTTGGAAACAAACAGCATCAGAGTTTCATGTATTCCCCCCCCCCCCCCCAAGCACAACACACGTTATTTTACATACAACAGGTTTTTAAAGGAACAAAGAGTTTGGCCTGCTTCGGGTTTTCATTTTTGACATGGAGAAAATGATTGCAATTCTGGTATCGGCACAGCCCAAAAGAAAAAGGACTGTCATTCTTCTCTATTGACCTTTATTTCTAGTTCAGGCCTTTCTGTATTCATTCAGTCATCTGTTATGAATCCCTTTTGACTGTCTCTTTCTCGCTAGTGACACTGCAATGCAGAACACCTTGGAGCAGACCAGGAAGGCTATACACAGGTAACTGATTCTCCGTGTGTGTGTGTGTGTGTGTGCACGTGCGCAATGAATAACAATTGTGATTGTGATTCAGGCTGCAGGCTGAGAGTGCATCTTGGGACTCCCTGTTAGACAAGCATCGGAGTAAAGCTGAAGAATTGGCCAGGTGAGCACATTCACACGCACAAATGACATGCACTCGTTCTGCACTCCCCATGCTCCCAAGTTTTGGGTTGTCAATAAAGTGATTTGTCTTCATGTGCCTGGTGGTCCAGGCCTGGTATTCATAGCTGACTTTGAAAAGGCCTTTGATCAAGTATGACTGGAGTTTTTTAAAATATAAATGCCTGGAATATTTGGATAATCTTTTAGTAATCCAGGGCTTGAATACAAAGGTGTCATTTATACGCTGATGATTCATGTTTTCTTTTAAATCCACCATTTGGATCCCTCCACAGCCTCATAGAAGATCTAGATCATTTTTCTAACCTCTCTTGATTACAACCAAATGATAAGTTTACTATATTACATATTGGATCATAAAAAAAGTCAACTTTTACTTTACCATGTAGTTTACCAATAAAATGGTCTGATGGTTGATGTGGACATACTCGGTATACAGATCCCGAAAGAAAGAAATGATCTCACTCCAATAACTTTTAATAGAAAGTTAGCAAAAATAGATTAGATCTTGCTACCATGGGAAGGATAACACCTGTCTATTCCTGGAAAAATAACCCTGATTAACTCTAGTCATATCACAGTTTACCTATTTGCTTATGGTCTTGCCTACACCTAGCGACCTGTTTTTATTATATGGGCAAAACAATATATATTTGATTTGGAACGGCATGCCAGACAAAATTTAAAAGGGCCTATTTATATAATGAATATGAATTCGGCGGGCAGAAGTGATTAAATATTAAAGCATTAGACCTCTCTCTGAAGGCGTCAGTCATCCAAAAGTTATACATAAATCCGAACTGGTTCTCTAGCAAATTAGTAAGAATGTCTCACCCCATGTTCAAGAATGGCCTTTTCCCATTACCTCACTTTTGGTAATTTGAAAAGGAAATAATCTCCAATATCATTATTTGTTTAAATAAGCCATAGAAAGTTGTTTGCAATTTCAGTTTAATCCACCAGAAAATACAGAACTAATATTGGGGTTAAACTCAAATATACGAATTGATAATAAACATCTTTGTAAATTAAATCATAAATAGGACTGGTGGAGTTATGTCACACATGCCGCTAGCAAAAATACATGGAAATGGCTGTTCTACCCAATATTACAACCAACTAATTGCAGCGTTTCCATAGTCCCTGTGTCCAAGGAAGCGAAGGTAACCTACCTCAATGATTACCGCCCGTGGCACTCACGTCGTTAGCCATGAAGTGCTTTGAAAGGCTGGTCATGGCTCACATTGCACACTCTTGGCATTCTCTCAACCAGCTTCATGAGGTAGTCACCTGGAATGCATTTAAATGTTACATTAATTAACAGGTGTGCCTTGTTAGAAGTTAATTTCTGTAATTTCTTTCATGCTTAATGCATTTCAGCCAATCAGTTGCGTTTTGACAAGGGGTAGGGGTGGTATACACAAGATGGCCCTATTTTGGTAAAAGACCAAGTCCATATTATGGCAAGAAAAGCTCAAATAAGGAAAGAGAAACGACAGTCCACCATGACTTGAAGACATGAATGTATGTGGAAAACTCAATGTGGAAAATTTCAGCAACTTTGAAAGTTTCAAGTGCAGTCGCAAAAACCATCAAGGGCTATGATGACAGGCTCTCAAGAGGACCGCCACAGGAAAGGAAGACACAGTTACCTCTGATGCAGAGTATAAGTTCAATTGAATTACTAGCCTCAAATTGCAGCCCAAATAAATGCTTCACAGGGTTCAAGTAACCGACACATCTCAACATCAACTGCTCAGAGGAGACCGAGTGAATCAGGCATTCGTGGTTGAATTGCTGCAAAGAAACCACTACTAAAGGACACCAATAAGAAAAGGAGACTTGCTTGGGCCAAGAAACACGCACAATGGACATTAGACCGGTGGAAATCTGTCCTTTGGTCTGATGAGTCCAAATTCGAGATGTTTGGTTCCAACTGCCATGTCTTTGTGAGACGCAGAGTAGTGGAACGGATGATCTCTGCATGTGTGGTTCCCACCGTGAAGCATGGAGGAGAAGGTGTGATGGTGCTTTGCTGGTGACACGATCTGTGACGTATTAAGAATTCAAGGCACACTTAACCAGCATGGCTACCACAGCATTCTGCAGCGATTCGCCATCCCATCTGGTTTGGGCTTAGTCCCACTATCATTTGTTTTTCAACAGGACAATGGCCCAACACACCTCCAGGCTGTGTAAGGTCTATTTGACCAAGAAGGAGAGTGATGGAGTGCTGCATCAGATGATCTGGCCTTCACAATCCCCCAACTTAATCCAATTAAGATGGTTTGGGATGAGTTGGACCGCAGAGTGAAGGAAAAGCAGGCAACAAGTGCTCAGCATATGTGAGAACTCCTTCAAGACTGTTGGAAAAGCATTTCAGGCGAAGCTGGTTGAGAGAATGCCAAGAGTGTGCAAAGCTGTCATCAAGGCAAAGGGTGACTACTTTGAGGATTTTAAAATATATTTTGATTGTACACTTTTCTGGTTACTACATGATTTCATAGTTTTGTCTTGACTATTATTCTACAATGTAGAAAATAGTAAAAATATAGAAACTTTTGAATGAGTAGGTGTGTCAACTTTTGACTGGTACAAAAAATATATGGGGATTGTAAATGAAGCAGACAATTACTTTGATGGAAGCTACAGTCTATCTGCAATATTAAAGCTGATCTGCTCCCAATGCTTGTTCATTGTACAGCATGGCATGATAACGATACAAGAGTTGGCTACAGACCATTTTAGGGCCATGGTTTTTGGTTTGAGTAAATGTGTCGATATACTACCTCCTTTCCCTTTGCAGGCGAGTGGAGCAGTGCCAGGAGACGGGGGTGACATTAGACCCTAGCTGCCTGGCCCAGTCCTCACAGAGCCAGCTCATCCAGAACAAACCTGATTACCACAGCCTGCTCTGCAGACAGCAGCCCGTACTGTCCACTATGGACATGGTGGTAAGACGGACAAACTAGTACTATACCACCTGGGGACGGTTTCTTGGACACAGATTAGGCCTAGTCCTAGACTAAAAGCAAGCTCATTGGAGAATCTCTGAAATAGTTTTATAGTCTGGTATTTGGCTTTTTGTGTCCAGGAAAAAGGCCTGTGGAGTTTAACATGTTCTATTGGGCAAATCTTAACATCCATCTAAGCCACATTTTCACTTAGTCATGCATTTATGTCAATAGGAGACTACAAATAATTCTAAATTTGACTGAAGTGGAAGTTAGGATTCACCCCTCAGTGTTCTATGTAAAAATGCTCAGAAAGTGAAAGATGTTAGCTGTGACACATTGTAGCTCAATGCAATATGTTTTTTTTGTGACAGCTAATGTGTCTGTGAACAGTGTCCGTACTTGCCTTCAGGGTAGAGCAACATTATTATTTTTTTCAATATTTATCACACCCTTGTGTGTGTGAATTAATCTAACATAAATCGTCCATTAATAGCCTGAGCCAGGGCTGAGCGGTATACTGTATTTTACTGTATACTGGTATTGCTGCACAGACCGGTTTGTGTCTTTTTAGTATATCTTTGTGTAACAGTATTTTAATGTTTGGTTTGTTTAAATGTTACATCACTCCTCTGTGTGTAATGTCTGTTTTTATAGTTTACTCCGTTTGCTACTCGTCTTCTCTCTCCTTCCCCACACACCCAGCTCATTTTCACTCAAGGAAAGCAGCTTTTGCTCTACCATGAGTCACTAGCTAGCTAATACAGCCTGATACCAAAGATTTTTACAACTAAACCAAGATGGACCCACAGCCTGTCGTTTCCAATGAGAACAAATTAGTCTTAGTGGGCAGAGCCAAGCACAAGGAAGCGAGATCCTGTTGGTGCGTTCTAATATACATCTGCATATTTCCGTTAGGGAACGCCTACTCTGAAGTGCGCGTGTGCAGTAACTAAATTTGCCTTTGCACTTCTAAACGTGATATAAATATATAAAAAAACTTTTGCAAAGGGTAAAGTCTACAAAACTTAGTCTGCTCTGTTCATAACAGATGATAGTTTTGGGAACAGAGAACTATTGAAATCAAATGTTTCATTAATGAGTGTTTGCAGAATATCACTCAAAATCTATACCGTTCCATCTTCTCCCACTACCATTTACATTTATACGTCCGGTGAAATATGTCTCCTTGTACAACAGTATATTCTAAATCTGAGAGGAATAGGCAAGGCATTCATATTTTAGTTACATTAAGTAAGAGGACATGTAATGTAACATCTAATTAGCGTCCCCTGAGAAACTCTGACCAATATTTTGGTTTCTACCCTGTCACATTAACCCCTCGTTGTCATGTCAAACAATACTGTATTCAAAGTGCCCAGTCACTTTATTCAAAGTTTGATTGAACAATATAAAATAATCAGAATGTAGAAAGCCCCATTTTTAAAACACTTGAATGTACAGTACAAGTCAAAAGTTTGGACACTTACTCATTCATGGGTTTTTCTGTATTTTAACTTTTTTCTACATTGTAGAATAATAGTAAAGACATCAAAACTATGGAATCATGTAGTAACCAAAAAAGTGTTCAACAAATCAAAATATATTTTAGATTATTCAAAGGAGCCACCCTTTGCCTTGATGACAGCTCTGCGCACTCTTGGCATTCTCTCAACCAGCTTCACCTGGAATGCTTTTCAAACAGTCTTGAAGGAGTTCCCACATATGCTGAGCACTTGTTGGCTGTTTTTCCTTCACTCTGCGGTCCAACTCATCCCAAAACATCTCAATTGGGTTGAGGTCAGGTGATTTGTGGAGACCAGGTCATCTGATGCATCACTCTCCTTCTTGGTAAAATAACCAACAATCTCAAATTTGGACAGATTTCAACTGGTCCATTGCTCGTGTTTATTGGCCCAAGCAAGTCTCTTCTTCTTGTCCTTTTAAAATAAACTAGGCAAGTCAGTTAAGAACACATTCTTACTTACACGGGCTTTTGTTGGAGATGGGCGCATATCGAAGGCTGGCGTTTTATTACTGTTCGAGTTGTGAAAAGCTCACATCACCCTCTTAAATTGTGGTTTGCTAGCTCTACACGTAATAAAAAACCATTATCTTCCTCCATAGATGGACACCCAGTGTAAGATGGTCAGGGAGCTGCTGTCCATACTCGAACAGTCTCAGCTACTGGTGAAGGAGACAAGCTGCAGATTGGGTAAGGATATGTCTGTCTGGGTGGATGAATGGATGTAGTGGTTCTCAGGGTTGTGTTCAGTAGGGCAGAATGTTTGCAAAACCTTTTATTTTTTATATATATATTTTTGCTATTTAGGTAGTACCTTTCATTCTGTTTCAAAATGTTTTCTCCCAGCTTAACACTTTTCTTGACTTATTAAAGACCCCATGCAGTCTTGTTTTTAAATCATCACTATATGTCTAATAAATCACTTATTTAATGAAAAATAACAATTATATTTGGATCATTTAATTCCCAGAGCCTTCTTTGGCCGTTGAAATGTTCAGTCTGATCAGGTGGGCGTTAGGAAGCAAATTTCAATATAGTTGCATGCAGAGTCCTGAGAGGATGGTCTAGAGCCTACCCGGATGAACAGTCATTGGTCTTTTATAAGCAGGTGATGTGATGATGTGTGCCAAAAGTTCCATCCCACCTGAACGGGCTGAAATTCCAGGCATTTTCTTTCAAATAGCTCTTACAAAAAGTGCATTATCATAATTTTAAAAATGTCACTGTTGACCTCAGTGTGGAAATATTTATAAACAGGAAAATTAAGTTAACTGCACCTCCCCTTTAAAAAAAAAAAAAATTGTGTTGGAATATACTCAATGTGTTTTTAAAATGTATTTGTTGTGATCATGTATTAAGTGTGTACTTCTATCTCTCCCCCCCATCAGCGACTGATGTGGGATTCCAGGAACTCTCCTCTGACCCAGTCAGGGATCTACTGGCAGGACCCCCACCCTCTGTATCAACCAACGCATCATCCTAGTACCTCTGTCTTAGGGTTGTCACAATACAGAATCACGGTACAACCATACTAGATTTTTCATGGCAAAAAAAAGAACTAAGCAGACTGAATTCTGGCTTTGTACAAGCAAGACAAAGCACACCTTTAATAGAAATGACTGTATTGTGACCTTTCGTCTCATCCAGGTTCACTCAATGAATGACCAATAGAAAGATCAGTCTGGCTTTTTCTGTGTTTTCTGTATTTATGGGTCTTCACTCTGTACCCATGGCTCTCTAAGTTAGCTGTTCTCTTTGGTGCCTTGTGTGGTTTGTAAATAATAGTCTCTGGTATCTTTCTTCATGGGATGAATGTTGATTATTTCTGCTATAACCTATCTATTCTAATCCTATTCCACCACTATACTATGGCACCCTATTCCTTATATAGTGTACCAGAGTGCTATGGGCCCTTGGTCAAAAGTATGACTTTTATATAGGTTACAGGGTGCCATTTGGGACGGACACCCCACTCTCCCTACAAAACGTATGCTGTTGGCCACCAGAGGGCGATCTCACCTTTTTTATTTAAGCAGTTAATGAATATTCACCTATAGTAAAAGATGTAGAAAATATTCACCTGCAGTGGATGTCTTGGGGCTAATTTGCACGATACCAGCTTTCCTTTTATTTTCCTGTATATTCTTGTAAAATAAAATGTGAATGATTTGTATATTATTAACAGCAATTATCTGAATTTGTCTTTTGCTTTCTGACCATTGAATTGGTTGTTTTAAAACCAGGTCCCAAACCTTTTTGTTTTTAACCCTTCATAAACAAGAAAATGTGAAATGTTATTCCATCCCAACTCCTTTGACACACCATTGGTTTCAGTGTGTAACAAGGGGACGAATTCTCTTTACACACAACTTGTTAGTTCTCACAACACACCCTTGTATCTTATGTATTATAATTTACTCCCTGTCCCTTTCTTATCCTGTAATCTTTTCTGTTTTGGCCAGAGATTCGGTCCTCTTTTCTCTCCTCTGGCACTGCTGTCTTCCTCTGTCCCTTCTCCTGTCCATCAGGGAGGAAGCCCCTCCCCCACCTCACCGTGATTCCCTCCCTCTCCTTTCACCAGGTTACTGATGCAGAACGAAGGCCTGACATTATGCCAAGTATTTCATGACCCCCCCCCAATTTTTTTCCTTTTTCAATATCATTCACTCACTATCACCTCTTAAATCTTCTCACCATATTTCATGCTATATAGTTGTGCCTCTTACCAGGAGAAACATTAACAATTGAATGTGGCCCTGACGTCGACGAGGAATAATTCCTCAGATAACTTTAACAGTCAATAGTTACATTTGCATGAACAGTGTGATGTCTTTTTTGAGAAACTGTGTGAAAGGAATTAGACGGGCTCAAATTCTGCCCAAATAGGAAAGGTGTCCTGCACCTACTGACTCAAATCACCATGATATTTGGTCTTATTTATTGCTGTATTACAAACATGTATTTTCTGTGGGCTGTTCTTGCATTGGGGAGGGGGGTGCATGGTGAGAATGAGAGGACAGAGGGAGAAAAGTGGGGTTGTGCGCGCGGGAGAGTCATGGAGGGAGGGTGGTGCACGGCAAGGGATCGATTCTTATTTGGATGGAAATAAGGCTGGGTGCTTGTGGAATGAGAGAGAGGGCATCTCCTGCTTACAAATTGAAAGAAGTCAAGTCACGTATTCGGGTACTGAAGAAACACATTCACAGAACAAACAGGATCTAAAAAGAGAAATATAGAGAACAAGATACAAAATATGGATTAGCACATTAGTTATTGATCATGTATACTTTCTTTAGATTTGACATCACTGCTTTACATTAGTCTTACAATATAGAGTTTGCAAATGGACCAAAAATGTATTCAAATAAACTGGGTTGAACGTGAATGTTTTTTTGTGACCCGTAATATGCCTGGTCCTACTTTTGATGTGTAAATGCCTGTCGGCGCTATACAAATGTTTCTCTCCCTGTTAGATCAGGTCTTTATGAAATCTACTCCCTCTCCCTTCTCTAACTTCAGATTGATTAGGCATTGACTGTGGAAGAGGGATGCATCGAGCGTCAGCAGAATCCACGGCCAGTTTTGTTCCGTGCACTCCCCTTCGTGGTGTGCACACCTATTATTCCAGCACAGCAGTCAGCCTTCTCTCCATGTCTATTCAGTCTCCCAACTCATCTAGCGGAGCTGCTCTCTCATCTGAGCGATAAAGTGCAGCAAAATCGTCCACGTTTGCAGATTTTTTTTTTTGTATTCAATCTGTTCTGTATATATTTCTCACACTAAAAGACATAAGAGGATGTTTCATGGGATGTTTCTGAACACGTCCTGTTTATTAGTGGCCTGTTTGTTGGTGTGATTTGTTCCAATTTGACACATTTTTAGTAGACTAATTATAAGATACTTCAATATTGGTCCCAGTTACTGTATGAGTCAGTCATTGATTTGATCAATGGGTGGAGCGTGGTGGTAATTCAATCGACTGACAGTTCAGGGTTGAGGGGGATCTTGACAGTAAAGAAAACATACACCACTAATTACAATTGTGTCAGACAGACACTTAGCCAAGTCCAATAAGTACCCCCTTAATCAAACTCAACCCCTTGATCTGCCCCCTGAAAACTTAGTGTGCCACCGAGGTCAAGACCTCTCGACAGTATACTATTGTAGCAGAAGTGCTTCCGTGAAGTCTTTTCGCATAAAAAATAACCATGCCTGTGACCTGAATGCCAGCCTTAGCTCAGTGGGCAAACACTGATTAGGGTCATCTGCATGTCAGAGAAGGGAGCGAAACTGGTTCAATACAAAAGTCTAAAATTAACCGACTGAAGTTTTTCATATGGCCCTGGATTAGTTTATATGAAACAGGAAAATGTCTATAAAAAAATCACATGGAAAGTAAATATCTAATCAAATACAATCTGACGCAGTAGCATCGTGAATTGAATGCGCGATATTGTATGGTCACAGAGTTGGCTGTGACTTCATGAGCAGCAGGGAGAAAACAGCAAAGGAAAGCGCTAACCTTTATCGGGGAAAAAGATCTGAGAAAACACACACCACTGCAGCCAAGAGTGTTACGGAATTCAACTTTCCGTGGCTGCCCGGTGGAAAAGAATGCCATTATAACTTTCAGCAAACATTTTTTTCCTCAAACGTGATTTTTTTTTTTTTTTTTTACGTGGGAGGAGAATGACTGTCCCAGCTGAGGACCCGTAAAAATATACTGGTGATCATTTTGTTGTTAGCTAACTATTTAGCATGTCAGCGTCGTTGCCTTTTAAACTAGCATTGCCCACTTGCTAAATTTTGTTTGGAATAATTCAATCAGTTGCGATTCTATTTTATCACACATCAAGCTAGCTAGTTATGTTCTGAGCTTTTAGCATTGTGGTCCTCGTTAACATTTTTTGCCACTTTTTTAATTCAGTTAGCGTTATTTACTTGCGCCAGCATAGTTATCTAAAATTAACCCACACTTTACCTGTTATTTGCATAGCTAGTGTTATCAAATTATAGTAATTTAGTTATTTTCTTTACCGATGCCATACGAGTTTGTTTTACGCACTTGAAGTATCTAGCTAACTGGCTACTTAGCGAGCTAATTTGGTAATTAGCTACACTAGCTAGCGCGACCTGGTGTTCTGTGAACGATGCACACTGGTCCTGGCGCTGCCTTTTCCAGTCTGCGAAAACAATACTCTTGTTTTGATAAGCCCCTTTGAACCACCGCAAGTGTGATTTATTAACGTATGACTCTAGCTAGAAAGGTGTTCGGACATTTTGTTTGGTCTTTATTTATTTTGCATTATTTTGAATGCATATTTTATTCGCCGGACAGAACGCTTTTCTTCTTGTTTTAGCGTGAGGCGCTGTCTGCCAGCTCCATAGTTAGTGGATGTGTCCGTTGCTTTTTTCCCTCTGTATGTTTCTTAGGGCTACACAGCTAGCTTGCCAGTTGCTTAGTTAGCAGCATTTATTCGCTAGCAGCATTTATTCGCTAGCTTACCGTGGTTATTGACATCGGCGAGCAGCACAAACCGTTTATGAATGTGGAACTGCTTTGGAATTGTATTTTTTAGGTTAACTAGCTGGCTGTAATTAATTACTATCAGCCAGTGGCGTATGATTTGCGCTGGGGGTTTCATTGTTAGCTAGCTATCTGGCTAATTGTGTGAATTCGATTGTGAGGAAAGGACCTAGGTTTCTTTGAAAGTAGCTATGGATGATCAGACGCGAATGCTGGCAGGTCTCGCCGGACTCGGCGGGTTATCACAAGGCGACGTTGGCGACCCAGACTCTGTTAGAAAACAGCTCGGTCAACCGCAACAAGACATTGGGGATATTCTACAACAGATCATGGCCATCACAGACGAAAGCCTGGACGAGGCGCAGGCCAGGTAAAAAAAAAAACGTGCTGTGAAGATGAGACAAGATATGTTTTTGTTAATGCTGTCTTGTGTTCTGTTGCTCGCTTGTTGCCTGGTACAGTACAATTATGGATATTTTTGATGTGATGCACGCTGCTTTATTCAGTCACTTGTGGTTTTGTCAACAACAGAAGATTTCATTATCTGACAAATAATATAATGGTGGGCAAACGTTACACGAAAAGAAGAAGCAGGCTCCCCACACAGACGCACAGAATATTGCTCTACGCTATAGCCTAGCCCAGAGGTGCCAAACATACGGCCCAGGGGCCGGATTCGGACCGCGAGGGGACCAATCTTGCGGGTGGTTTAAGTAAAGTCATTTATATTTTTGTGTGGAGGAAAACGAAGTCAAAATACTTTAAAATTACTAAAACAAAATCTTAACTGTGTAGAAATGATAATGGACCTACATTCATAGAGTTTCTTGACTGTGTCCAGCTCGCAAAAAAAATGAAAGCTAAACAGTCAGGGAGCATCAAATTCCCCCAAAATATGATTTTTTTTTTGCAAATTTGGAAGGAAAGGAAATTAACACATTTTCAGTGCAGCTCTCCGGGTGGACTTCATTGAAAACCGAATGCGGCCGTGTGGCAAAATGAGTTTGACACCCCTGGCTTAGCCCGTTCATAGACGCAAACCACCGTTAATGCCTAGTGACAATAGTATCTTCTGGCCAGGGTAGTTGTGTTAAGAGCCCCACCATTTATGCTAAATGTTAACATGCATTGTTTGTGGTACAAGTTTGGAAACATAATAAACGTATCTTTCATATCAGGGAGAAATAATAAAAATTCATTAAAATAAAAAGTTAAATTACTGCACACCTTTTTTATAGGGCTTTAGGGTTCCCACATGGCCATATTTCCATCTTAAAGCGCTTGTTTTACAGAAGACAGTCTGTAACCTGTGCCAATTGGCTTTCGGCGTCTCGAAACACCTGTGTAAATGGAAAACTGACGCCGCACAAAATTGTTGTTACTTTAACATACTGTCTGCTGCAACTGTGTTAAAACCAGTTAAAGTAAGTGTATGTTTTGCATTTGTGAAATTATTTTGATATTAAAGAGGGCTTTATGTTTCTAGAACTATACCGCTATTGAGAATCTATTCACGTTTAGATGGAGTATTTGGCTGTGTTGGCTGGCAGAGCCAATTCGACTCTAAACAGAATATGTAAGGTCTTTGGACTATAAGGACTAATGTTAGGCTCCTTTAGTCTATTATTGGGCTAGCCATAGCCCTGTGTTTTACAGCTCAAGATTAGAACATCTCTCATTGCATTGTGGTTTTCAGACATAGTGACATCTGTGTCTGAGTTCATATTTTGATGTACACTTATGCAAATAGCCCATCTGATTAGTTCCTAGGTTGTTTTCTGAAAAACAGGGCAAACAATATTACCTGGGTTATGTAAAATATAACATGCAGATCTATGATGCCTCGTCGGTTCACCTCGATCTCTTGAACAGTGGGCACAACTACATGAAAACTGAAGTTTTACCCAGTAAGCTTTTGTCTGTTATCAAATGCCCATACCATGCGACACTAGTGCATGTAATACATTTGCAGTATGCACTTGTAAAAACACATTTCAACTTGTTTAAATACTAACCCTACATTGTACTGTCTGTCCCCTATTACTAAACCTATCTTGAAGTGATGATAGTATGTCAGACCACCATCTTTTTAATACAAAGTGGATGAACATTTTGAAATGTCACTGTTTTCCTCGTTCATACACATGAGCATTAATTTAGTGGGGGGGAAGTCTACGTCACTGTGAACGCATGCAAGCTCAATCAATCCATTGCTAGATAAATTGCGTGTTTGTGCTACCCGAGATCCCATAACCCTTACCTAACCTAAACTCTTACCTTAGCCATTGTACATTTCTACTTCCATGGGGGGGGAAGACATCCCAAAGATCCCAAATAGCAAGTACCATTATGTGTGCGTCCCAAATGGCACCGTATTCCCTCTATAGTGCACTACTTTTTACATAGTGCACTATATATATATATATATATAGGGAATAGGGTGCCAGTTTGGACACATATAAATACACTTGATTAATCTCCTACATTGTCATTATCTATGCTAATCAGGCCTCCTTTAATTGAGCCGTCGCTGTCGGTGATGAGCTTTTCAAATTCAAATGGTCGTTAGTTAAAATGTTGGAGGGACTTCACTTGTGTGGGCTTGTAAAAATGATTTGCAATGCCATATCTGATATGACACATCAACATGGTTATGGAAATATAATAGCATGGTGTAGGTATAGGACAAGTTAATCAGTCACTTGTGTTTTGACAGAGCAGTCATTAATATTTTAGGTCTCTCACTTCAATTGTTAATGTATGCAGAGTAAATGTTTGCATATCATGACTTGGTGTGTGTGTGTGTGTGTGTGTGCATGACAATAAGCAAATTACCCATATTCATATGCCATGTGGCTCCGAGGAGCCGTAGGTCAGCTGGGGGGGGGGGGGGGGGGGCGGCAGAATTGTGAACAAAAGACGCGGCTGTCCCAATACGAGGCTGTGGCCAGTGTGTGTGAAGTGTCATTAGCTAGTGATTTTCCACCCCACATTTGACCACCTGGTTCTCTTAATTAATTCACTCCCTCCCGTCCTGATGGTGTGCATCCTTTTCATTTTGCACGGGGTGCAATCAATTCTCCTATAATGTGTACGGGAGTGCAGCTGTCCGAAAATCTAGTTTCTATTAATGAGAATTGAGGGGGGAGGGGGGGGGGATGGACGCTACACGCAGCTTATGATGATTCTGATGAACTCAAGGATATTGCCTTTACTGTTAAGGGTATAACTTTGAAGACGTAATTAACGACCTGAAATACGTGCTCAAGAAAAAATGTATGCACAAAATAATGTTAGTGTGTTTACAATGTTAAAGGCCTCTTTTTCTATGGTGTGTGCGATGTGGTTGTGTGTGTGTTTCTAGATGGCTGTTGTACTATAGTGTCTGAGAGATGTTCCGAATTGAGCAGTTCTTTTTACATTTTTTTTGTATTTGTGACTTGCCAAGCAGTTCTCCTGCTCCTTTAGTACTTCCTGTTGTTTTCATGTGTTCGGCCTTCTCATCTGAGGATGGAGTCAAACTCTTAGGCAGCAGCTAAATCCTATTATGTGTAGGGTTGTCACGATACTCAACCCTACACATAACCCTAATTAGTTGTATATGCAGGTCTGAAGACTTGAGATGCTCTAGATCAGTGAAATTACACACTAGTTGTTTCTCTCAGCAGAGGTAAGCTAGATTGATTTATTTTTATTCGAAAGTTTAACAAAATACATATACACACCTTATACATTTGGAAACTTGCCAGGGATGACAGTCAATTACTTATTTCCATACAGCAGCAAGATGGAGAAAGAAGTCGATGGACGGCTGATTTTCGACTTGGACATGATATAGCCCATCATGGATTTTTCCAGTCCATGATTTGTATGGTCTGATAAAGGCCTATTCAATTCTGATAAAAATGTTTGCTTTTGATTTTGACTAAATTCTCTCCTATCACTCGAAACAAGAGGGCCAAATGAGGTGACTGCCGCTTTGATTGGCATATCTCTGTACACACACACACATACGCCATCAAATGTAGCCTACCTAGGCCTTGCATGTCACCTGTGGGGCCCCTTGCATGCATACATAGCCCTTATACTGACCTGGAGTGTGGGGTGTTACTTTCTGGGCCGGGTGGCATGAGAGAACCGATAAGATGGACAACAGTGGTGCTAGGGAACTGCGTACCTGGTCTGACCTAGTGTGATAGAACGGCTAATGTTTTCCTATCTGGGTGGTAGCAGAGATAACAGATGAGACGACGACGACGACAACTAGTGCACTACCTGTCCTGCCCGCCCCTCACCCTCTCCTCCCTGTTACCCCATGTCCAGATGCTGGCCAGAGGAGTCGCCGGCGCACTGGGGCGGATCAGATGACCCCGCAGAGGGAGGGGAAGCTGGGGGGGGCACGGCAGGGGGTGGCCTGCCGCTCAACTTCCAGCACAGGTCAGTAGTGTACAAGTCTACCGGACCCACAGGACCGACCGCATGCCTCATGAAAGCACTAGCACCACACCTGCTCCTGCTCATACCCCCCCCCCCCCCCCGACTCCCACCTCCCTCCATAGCCCCTCTCCCACTCATCCAGCAGTGATTTTTCAAATATGTAAGCTCAGTGAGACAAACATGTGTAAATAAAGGCTACATAGAATTAAGACCCAGGTGGACACAATTATGCGCTCGCTCGAAGGAGTAACGTAACGAGCGATCCTCTCGTTATTGGCAGACGCATCAATATACACTTCTTAAACGGCAAAAAAAATACTCACGCATTTCCCAATATGATATAGCCTAGGTTAGGCCTCCTACATGGACACGAGTGGAGTTGAGGTTAGGCGTTGCCTACTCATATTCATTTGTCTTGGTTGTTTTCATTCTCCCTCCGATGCCTGTGTCGGGTCCGTTTCAAAAGTTTATCAGTTGAACACTTTGTCCATCTCTCCTTTTGGGTAGTATTATTTTTAACCTGTATTATTTGGTGATTTATTTATTTTTGTTATCCATCAAATCCATGAATGTACGTTTTAGCTGTCGTGTATTTCAGCACATGATCTCCCAATGTATTTCATACGTTTGAAAATGAGATGTTTTGTGGTTTATAAATAGGCATAGATGATAAAAATAAAAAAAATCCTTAAAGGTTCCCTTCAGATGAGGACCACAGCTCTAGGGACATGACACTCCGGAAGGGCTCAATATTAAGCTCTTCACTGAAGCTGCACAGATCAGAGCAATGATGAATATGTGAGTCATGTTTCTATGTGTGTGTGTACAGGGATTTTCAGACTTTAATGTCAAGGCCTCTTAAATATTATGAGCCCCTGGGCAAGAACCCCTTGCTAAGAAATGAATTTTCACAAGCCGCCATTTAAGTTCCTGAGAGCAGCATGCAGATCGCAAGCTTTGCAATGACTACCAGTGGTAATACTGCTATTCCACACATTTTGCCATGAGGTTGAGAGAGAAGTTTTGCAGTTTAAAAGCAAGTGTCCTACTATTCTACACATTTTGGCGTGGCTTAAGACACATTCATATGCTATCTGAGCAGTTTGAGTCCCTAACAAAGTTTTTTTTTTGGGGGGGGGGGGGCTGCCTCTGGAAATATTAATATTTTGTGTGTGTGTGTGGGGGGGCTGGAAGTCGGGGCCCCTGGGCGCATGCCCTGCGTGCCCGTCAGTAATAAGGCCCTGACTACCACTGCTGTACAGTTTGTGCGCATGTGAGCGAGCACTAAGCACTGATGGTGCATGGCCCATTAGTTTGTTTTAATTGAATATTCTAATTGAGAGTTTATAATATAATTAAAAGTCAAGTGTCACTGAGTGGGTGTTCAGCAGAGTATGCTTTCAACAAAAAATTGCTGTGCGGGTACAAAAGTAACATGGCTTGGGAGGGAACTTTACTGTGCTACGGGGGACCGAGCTATTAAAATCAATGTGAAACTGTGGATGTATTCTAGACCTATATCTTTGTCATTCATTAGTATCAGAGCTTGTAACCCAGATGTAGATCATTTCTTTGTTTAATTCCTGTGATAATACAACTATGTTTTCTTTTTTTTGGTATTTTGTTTATATTAGCTTTTAGAAATCCGCTAATACAGAACCTTGCTCTACTAGATCAACGCTGGATGGGACGAACCTCATCGATAGCTCTCTTTTTCCTTGGAGCGGCACATGCTATGAAATGACTAGAAGATGTACCTGCATCTCCTTATCTTACCTCAAACCCGCTCTCTCTTTCTTCTCCCCCTCGCTCTCTCCTTTCTCGCCGGTAGGAAACACGCCCTGAACTGTCACAGAATGAAGCCCGCCCTCTTCAGCGTTCTGTGTGAGATCAAAGAGAAGACGGGTGAGTCTCCACTTCCCTTTTTTGTTCTCAACTCTCATCCCAGTCTGCCTGAATCCCAGTTCGCTACCATTTCTACTGAAATGTGCACTCAATAGGAATTGTTTTATAACGCAAACACACATTTCTGTGAAAACAGACAATAAAATGGTATCTTAGCCCCCCCACCCCACACGTTTCAAAGCATTGGATTGGTGTAAGCATGACCTGTATTTCCAGGTTGTTTGTTTCAGACATAGGCCCTATGGGTGCCTCCATTGGTTCGTTAATGGTTCCCTTGGCACCTGGTTCATTACCTATTTATACCTCAGATAACACTGTGTATTGATCTCATTGGTTGATTTGGTAGCTGAGGTTCGAAAGGAAATTAGATGGTGGTTTTTGTTATGCTGAGGTGATCTTAACCTGCTGGAAGCGATCGCGCTAATTTCATCAATGTGGAGTACACTTGTCTGGGAGCAATTTCAGTCAGGGAAAGGATCTGTGACCATACTTTTATTTATATATATATATATATATATATTAGTGAATGTGGACACCCCTTCAAATGAGTGGATTCGGCTACGAGGCACGCCCGTTGCTGACGGGTGTATAAAATTGAGCACACAGCCATGCAATCTCCCTAGACAAACATTGGCAGTAGATTTGCCTTACTGAAGAGCTTAGTGACTTTCAATGTGGCACCGTCATAGGATGGCACTTTTCCAACAAGTCAGTTCGTAAACTTTCTGCCCCGGTTAACTGTGAGTGCTTTTATTGGGAAGTGGAAATGTCTTGGAACAACAACTGCTCAGCCATGAAGTGGTAAGCCACACAAGCTCACAGAACGGGGACCGCCGAGTTCTGAAGCGCGTAGTGTGTGAAAATAATTTGTCTTCGGTTGCAACATTTATTAGCGAGATCCAAACTTCCTCTGGAAGCAATGTCAGCACAAGAACTGTTCGTCAGGAGCTCATAGGCTTGTGTGCGCGGCTGCTCGGCCATGGAAACCCAAGATCACTGTGCGCAATGCCAAGCGTTGACTAGAGTGGTGTAAAGCTCACCGCCATTGGACTCTGGAGTAGTGGAAACATGTTCTCTGGAGGGATGAATCACGCTTCAGAATCTGTCAGTCCGACAGAGAAATCTGGGTTCGGGGGATGCCAGAAGAACGCTACCTGCCCCAATGCATTTTGCCAACTGTAAAGTTTGGAGGAGGAATAATGGTCTGGGGCTATGTTTTGTGTATTTTTGTTCATGCTTCGGCTAGTCCCCTTATTTTCAGGGAAGGGAAATCTTAACGCTACAGCATACAATGACATTCTAGACGATTCTGTGCTTCCAACTTTGTGGCAACCGTTTGGGGAAGGCCCTTTCCTGTTTCAGCATGACAATGCCCCTGTGCACAAAGTGAGATCCATATAGAAATGGTTTGTTGATCGGTGTGGAAGAACTTGACTGGCCTGCACAGAGCCCTGACCTCAACCCCATCGAAAACCTTTGGGATGAATTGGAACGCTGACTGCGAGCCAGGCCTAATCGCCCAACAGCAGTGCCCGACCTCACTAATGCTCTTGTGGCTGAATGGATGCAAGTCCCCGCAGCAATGTTCCAACATCTAGTGGAAAGCCATCCCAGAAGAGTGCAGGCTGTTATAGCAGCAAACGGGGGACCAACTCCATATTAATGCCCAGGATTTTGGAATGAGATGTTCACCGAGCAGATGTCCACATACTATTGGTCATGTAGTGTAGCTTTTCCAGACCAGCCATGGCTCTCATTGAAAAGTTATCCGTTCCTATCTTATTAGCTATTCCAGTCAGCTAGCTAGCGGGCAGCTCTCTCTGGCATTGTTCAAAGGAGGAGGCCAGCTCAGGAGTGGATGGATGGATGGCAGATTGATGGTTGTGGTGACTAGCGTGGGAGGAGATGGGCTGGGCTTTACAGCTACCTGCCCTCCTTTCTCTCCACTCTTACCTCTCTTTTTCATGGATTCTCTCCTTTCTCTGCCTTAGATTACGTCCCCATCCTCCTCTGCTCCCTCCTCTCTTCCCTCTCCTTTTGCAGTACAGTTTGAAAGTGCTGCTGCACTGCCGCCTGTTGTGGTAACCTTTCAGTAGTGCATTATTGCTCTCTCCTGATAGGACCAGACTAAAGGGTAGGCTTGAATGGGTGGGGGATAGCCTGTTGCCCAGGCAACTTGTTGCCCAGGCAACTTGTGGCCTTATTTACCCTAATGCCATTCACTTCGATATTTCACATTAAGCCTTCTAGTGGAGAGAGGCCTGAAAATGTGGGGATGGAATGGAGGCGGTGGGAGTTATAGGTTATATCAGGTTGGTTTGGATGTCACCTTCAGCTTTCCTGTGGTTATTACATTAAATACACTGAACAAAATATATAAATGCAATTTTACTGCGTTCATATAAGGAAAACAGTTGAATTAAATAAATTCATTAGGCTCAAATCTATGGATTTCCCATGCCTGGGAATGCAGATATGCATTGTTTGGTCACAGATGCCTTTTTAAAAAACCTGGAAGTGGCATGGATCAGAAAACCAGTCAGTATCTGGTGTGACCACCATTTACCTCATGCAGCTCTGCACATCTACTCGCATAGAGTTGATCAGGCTGTTGATTGTGGCCTGTGGAATGTTGTCCCACTCCTCTTCAATGACTGCACTAATTGCTGGATATTTGCGGGACCTGGAACACGCTGTCGTACACATTGATCCAGAGCATCCCATACATGCTCAATGGATGACATGCCTGGTGAGTATGAAGGCAATGGAAGAACTGGGACATTTTCAGCTTCCAGGAATTGTGTAGAGATCTTTGCGACTTGGGGCTGTGCATTATCATGCTGAAACATGAGGTAATGGTGGCAGATGAATGGCACTACAATGGGCTTCAGGATCTCGTCATGGTATCTCTGTGCATTCAAATTGCCATCCATAAAATGCTATTGTTATCTTATGTGTTGTCTTATGCCTGTCTATACCATAACCCCACCGCCACCATGGGGCACTGTGTTCACAATGTTGACATCGGCCAACCGCTCACTCACACGATGCCAATCACACTGTCTGCCACCTGCCTGGTACAGTTGCAACCGGGATTCATCCCTGAAGAGGACACTTCTCTAGCGTGCCAGTGGCCCTACGAAGGTGAGCATTTGCACACTGAAGTCGGTTACGACGCAGTCAGGTCAAGACCCTGGTGGAGACGACGCACACGCAAATGAGCTTCCCTGAGACGATTTTTGACAGAAATTATTCGGTTGTGCAAACACGTGGTCTGCAGTTGAGGCCAGTTGGACGTAATGCCAAATTCTCTAAAACAACGTTGGAGGTGGCATTTGGTAGAAAGCATTAAATTATCTGGAAACAGCTCTGGTGGACATTCCTGCAGTCAGCATGACATTTGCACACATCCTCAACTTGAGACGTCTGTGGCGTTGCACGTTTTTAGGTGGCCTTTTATTGTCCCCAGCACAGGGTGCAGCTGTGTAATCATGCGGTTCAATCAGCTTCTTGATATGCCACACCTGTCAGGTGGATGGATTATCTTCGCAAAGGAGAAATGCTCACTAGCAGGGATGTAAAGAAATATGTGCCCCAAATTGGAGAGAAATGTAGCTTTTTGTGCATATGGAAAATGTCTGGGATCTTTTTCTATTTCAGCTCATGAAACATGGGACCAACACTTTACATGTTGCGTCTTGTGTTTTTGTTCAGTTTACTTGCATCCCATGCAAAGCGGCTTGTTGAAGTGTTACAATACCTGTGGTTGTATGTAGGCCAATGTTATGGTCTATCATCTTCACCTCTGCTCCAGTCTGCTGGCTATTCTGTATTTAGTGCCCCTCTTCCTACCAGATGCGTATAGGCCTACCTGCTCTGCCATTTCCCTGTATCTCCACAAGACCCCCTGCAGGCTCCATGATGTGTCTCTGGAATGTCAATAGAAATCATCCCTTCCTCCTGCTCTCTGTATCCTCCTCTCCTCTCCTAATTCAATTCAAAGGGCTTTATTGGCATGGTAAATATGTTTACATTTGCCATGGCAAGTTAAATAGACAATAAACAAGGGAAATTAACAATCAGAAATGAACAGTCAACATGACACACAAAAAAAGTTAAAAGAATAGACATTTCAAATGTTACAATGTGCAAATAGTTGAAGTAGGAAAGAGAAAATCAAACTGATTTAATGTAGGAAGAAAGGTTTTTATTTACAATGGTGTTTGTTCTCCACTGGTTGCCCTTTTCTTGTGGCAACAGGTCACACATCTTGCTGCTGTGGTTGTACACAATGGTATTTCACCGTGTGTGTGTGTGTGTATGTATGTATGTATGTATGTATGTATGTTATATATACACACACATAGGTGTCAACCGATTATGATTTTTCAATGCCGATACCGATTATTGGAGGACCAAAAAAATACAGATTAATCGGACGGTTTTAATGTTTATTTATTTATTTGTAATAATGACAATTACAACACTGAATGAACACTTATTTTAACTTAATTTAATACATCAATCAAATCAATTTAGCATCAATATAATGTAATATAATATAAATAATTCAAAAACAGTGTTGGAGAAGAAAGTAAAAGTGCAATATGTGCCATGTAAAAAAAAAAGCTAACGTTGAAGTTCCTTGCTCAGAACATGAGAACATATGTAAGCTGGTGGTTCATTTTAACATGTCTTCAATATTCCCAGGTATGTAGTTATAGGTTGTAGTTACTATAGGACTATTTCTCTCTATACTATTTGTATTGGATGTTCTTATAGGCACTATAGTATTGCCAGTGTAACGGTATAGCTTCCATCTCTCTCCTCGCCCCTACCTGGGCTCGACCCAGGAACACATCCACAACAGCCACCCTCGAAGCATCACTCCACAAAAGCCAGAGCAAGGGCAAGGGGAACAACTACTCCAAGTCTCAGAGCGAGTGATGTCACCGATTGAAAAGCTATTAGCGTGCACCTCGCTAACTAGCTAGCCATTTCACATTGGTTACGCCAGCCTAATCTCGTGAGTTGATAGGCTTGAAGTCATAAACGGCTCAATGCTTGAAGCATTGCGAAGAGCTGCTGGCAAAAGTGCTGTTTGAATGAATGCGTATGAGCCTGCTGCTGCCTACCATCGCTCAGTCAGACTGCTCTATCAAATCATAGACTTAATTATAACATAACACACAAATACGAGCCTTTGGTCATTAATATGGTAGAATCCGGAAACTAATTTTCAAAACAAAACGTCTATTTCAGTGAAATACGGAACCGTTACGTATTTTATCTAACGGGTGGCATCCATAAGTCTAAATATTCCTGTTACATTGCACAACCTTCAATGTTATGTCATAATAATGGTAAAATTCTGGCAAATTAGTTTGCAACGAGCCAGGCGGCCAAAACTGCTGCATATAACCTGACTCTGCGTGCAATGAACGCAAGGGAAGTGACACAATTTCACCTTGTTAATATTGCCTGCTAACCTGGATTTCTTTTAGCTAAATATGCAGGTGTAAAAATATATACTTCTGTGTATTGATTTTAAGAAAGGCATTGATGTTTATGGTTAGGTACAGTCGTGCAACGATTGTGCTTTTTTTGCAAATGCACTTTTGTTAAATCATCCCCCGTTTGGCGAAGTTGGCTGTCTTTGTTAGGAAGAAATAGTCTTCACACAGTTCGCCACGAGCCAGACGGCCCAAACTGCTGCATATAACCTGCTCTGTTGCAAGAGAAGTGACACAATTTCCCTAGTTAAAATAAATTCATGTTAGCAGGCAATATTAACTAAATATGCAGGTTTAAAAATATATACTTGTGTATTGATTTTAAGAAAGGCGTTGATGTTTATGGTTAGGTACACGTTATTTTTCGCGAATGCGCACTGCATCGATTATATGCAACGCAGGACACGCTAGATAAACTAGTAATATCATCAACCACGTGTAGTTAACTAGTGAAGGATTGTTTTTTATAAAATAAGTTTAATGCTAGCTAGCAACTTACCTTGGCTTCTCACTGCATTCACGTAACAGGCAGGCTCCTTGTGGAGTGCAATGTAAGGCAGGTGGTTAGAGCGTTGGACTAGTTAACCGTAAGATTGCAAGATTGAATCCCCGAGCTGACAAGGTAAAAATCTGTCTTTCTGCCCCTGAACAAGGCAATTAACCCACCGTTCCTAGGCCGTGATTGAAAATAAGAATGTGTTCTTAACTGACTTGCCTAGTTAAATAAAGTTGTTTAAAAAATAAATAAACAATTCGGCCAAATCGGTGTCCAAAAATACCGATTTCCATTTGTTATGAAAACTTGAAATCGGCCCTAATTAATCGGTCTACCTCTATGTGTGTGTATATATATTTCTCGTTATGGCCGTTCTCTTGCATTTCAAAGATGATGGAACTCATTTTAAAACTGTATTTTTTGAAAACGCATGTTTTTTTTGTTTGCATTATCTTTTACCAGATGTAATGTGTTCTCCTACATTCATTTCACATTTCCACAAACTTCAAAGTGTTTCCTTTCAAATGTTATCAATAATATGCATGTCCTTCCTTCAGGTCCTGAACTACAGGCAGTTAGACTGTGGTATGTCATTTTATGCTAAAATGGGTGCGATCCTTAACTTCTTATGGTATAGGGGACGCTTGCTTGCGTCCCTCTTGGCCAAAAGCCAGGGAAAATGCAGCGCGGCAAATTCAAATAAATTGATATAAAAATCTAACTTTCATTAAATCACACATGTAAGATACTAAATTAAAGCTACACTCGTTGTGAATCCAGCCAACATGTCAGATTTTTAAAATGATTTTTCGGCGTAAGCATAAGAAGCTATTATCTGATGATAGCACAACCGTAAACAAAAAGGGTAGCATATTTCAACCCTGCAGACGCTACACAAAACGCAGAAATAAAATATAAAACATGCCTTACCTTTGACGAGCTTCTTCTGTTGGCACTCCAATATGTCCCATAAACATCAGAATTGGTCCTTCTGTTCGATTAATTCCGTCCATATATATCCAAAATGTCCATTTATTTGGCGCGTTGCGCAGTTCCTAGATGGCTGTACTTATTCATTGCACAAATGGGGCGGCAGGGTAGCCAAGTGGTTAGAGCGTTGTACTAGTAACCCGGAAGGTTGCAAGTTCAAACTCCAGAGCTGACAAGGTACAAATCTGTCGTTCTGCCCCTGAACAGGCAGTTAACCCACTGTTCCTAGGCCGTCATTGAAAATAAGAAGTTTTTCTTAACCGACTTGCCTAGTTCAATAAAGGTAATAAAGATAAAATGTTTTTTTAAATGAATAACCTCAACCAAATTCCAAAGACTGGTGACATCCAGTGGAAGCGGTAGGAACTGAAACCAGTTCCTAAGAAATATTGTTTCCCAATGAGAACCCACTGAACAGACAGACCTCAAAAAAATAAAGACTTCTGAACGGTTAGTCCTCTGGGTTTTGCCTGCTACATAAGTTCTGTTATACTCACAGACATGATTCAAACAGTTTTAGAAACTTCAGTGTTTTCAATCCAATAATATAAATAATCTACTAATAATATGCATATCTTATATTCTTGGCATGAGTAGCTGGTAGTTGAAATTGGGCACGCTATTTATCCAAAAGTGAAAATGCTGCCCCCTACACCTTAAGAAGTTAAGAGGATATATTGCGCCCATGTGTATCATCAACGCTCACCTAAAAAGCCGTTATGTCACTGGTTTAGAGAAATTGTCATTGTTTTAGGGCCACAGTTGTGGCGGCAGGTGTTCTAGTGGTTGGGCCAATAACCAAAAGGTTGCTGGATCAAATCCCTGAGCTGACAAGGTAAAAATCTGTCGTTCTGCCCCTGAACAAGGCCGTTAACCCACTGTTCCCTGGTAGGCTGTCATTGTAAATAATAATGTGTTCTTAACTGACTTGCCTAGTTTAAATAAAGGTTAAATAAAATGTAAAAAAGTGTGGTGTTGGCGGTGCGTCTTAATCAGTTTTAGCTCAGAAAATCCCACCCTCGTCAATCTCGTGCTGTAGGTGGCCACTTAATCCTGCCTAATGGGCCTGCCGTGCTTGTAAACAAGCGCCACGTGACTGGGTACTTCCGGCATTTTTCATAATGAAAAATTTATGAATTGAAGAACACAATCTAATTTAACTCATAACACATAGTTGACTGCTGTTATTTACTTAAAAGTAGCTACAAAAAAAGTGATCATTTTGACACTATTGAAAAATACTGTCAGGCTGTTCAGCCTTCAATCAGGGTAGATTGAAGGAGAGGAGACTGGTTAAAGAAGGATTTTTAAGCAGTCTAAGCCCTGTCTATTTCCAAATACCCCAGTATACGGTATACCACCAAAGCCTAAATTACATTGAGTGGATTTCTGCTGATACCTGTTTTTTATTTTTGCTTAGCATATTTCTTTACTGTTTTAGTATTTCTATATAGTGAAGGCGTAGGTCTCTCTTTCTCTCTCTCTGCTGCAGCCTATGGAAGGCCCCAATCAGTAGTCCTCTAGTATCTCTACTAGATTTTCTGCAGTCTTTACACACAGGCATGAACGAACACACACCCACACTGAACAGCAGAGATAAAAGCAAACTCAGTGCTCTGGTCTACTCCTGCTGCTTCGGTCTTGTCCTCTCCCCCTCCTTCTCTCCCTTCGCCTCGCTCCCATTCTTGAAAGAGAAGACTTGCTCTGAACTCAGGGCTTTGATATGGTAATGTTGGGGGGGGGGGGGGAGTGTGTGGGGGAGGGGAGGTGAATTCCTCTGAGTGCTGCATTTGGGTAGATTGTTTTCATTGTTAAAGAAATGTTCTGCTCAAAATGCCAGGACCCCCCTCCCCTCCTCCTCTCCCCCTTCACCACCAGTCTCGCTTCTTTCTGTTCTTTTTCTGTTTTGCTCTCCACCCCTCTCCTCTTGTCTCTCTCTCTATCCCTCTTTCTTTCTCTCACGTTAAATATTACCTTCATCTGAGTGAACATTTAAAATATATATTTTTTTTTTATATCTTTTGTTGACGATTCACTCTGAAACAAATTAAAAGCCTTGGGAGAGACAGAGGAATTTTGAATTGATCAAAGTTGAAGAGACAATTCCTTTGCTTCCACTCTGGGTTGACGGCCTGTTCTGTTCCTTTTCTCTCTCGGGCATTGGCATTAAAAATAGCTACTGGTGCAATGGGGAAAGTTTTGCCAAAAGCTATTGCGGTTACTTTTTAATCCTAGTTTGCCTGCGTGGATTCTGCTCTCCTGCCTTTTTTCTGCAGCTAAGTTTTCTTTCTCGACATGATCCTGGTACACTTCTTTCATTCCTCCTTCCTCTCTCTGCACTGTTTTTCCTGGTTAATAATATGCCGTTTAGCAGATGCTTTCATCCAAAGTGACATAGTCACGTAACAGGCAGGCGTACATTTTTACGTATGGGTCAACTGGAATCGAACCCCCGCCCCTTGGTGTTGCAAGCACCATGCTCTACTGAATGAGCCTGCATAGCAATCTGACTGAACCAGTGTTACGTTTTGAGCCAGCGTTGTAGAATGTTTTAATGACGGAACATGTAAACCTCAAGCACGTCTGTTTTAGGCCTGTTTATTGAAATCAAGGTACAAGCCAGGGTTTTGGAATCGACTTCAACCCACTTAAAAGCAACAGCCATGTTGTTTTTCAGCCTCCAAATGAAGCTATTTGCTTTTATTGGTTGTTTATTGAAAAGAAAGGCAATAAGCTGTAATTCTTTCCTGAAATGAACCAAGTTATTATTATAATCATTAATATATGCCGTTTAGCAGCTGATTTTATATGAAGAGACTTAGTAATGTGTGCAAAAATGTTACGTATGGGTGGCCCTGGAATTGAACCCACAATCCTTGCGTCGCAAGCGTCATGCCCTACCAACCAAACCGTAAAAGACACCACAGTTAAATATTGAATGTCTCTGACCGTAGACATCCTTGACTGTTCTAGATCAGGGTTTGTCAACCTCAGTCTGTGGACTGTTACTGTTACCTGGGACGATGCTGCTTGAGCTAGTTCACTGACTGATTTAGTCGGCTTTCAAAAGTTAGGCCTAGATTTATTGTAAAAATGTTCTCTAAGGACCAAAACACCTATCTTGCCATGTCAAGTACAGAAAAGGTTGAGAAACACTTGTCTAGGGCCGTGTCCGAAAATGCACTTTTTTGACCTGCCCTGGTCAAAAGTAGTGCACTTGGTTTTTTAAAATAGGGTACAGTTTCAGACACACACACACAGCATTGGTCCTGGCTCTGCTGTAGTACCGACTAGAGCCATCGGCCCTGCCGTCCCAGTGAATCACATGGCTAATTAAGCCCTTTTAATTATTATTATTTTTCAAAGAGCTTCATTTGAACCTAGCTGTAAAACTTAACGAGTTGTTGGAGAAACCTCAGACTTTTTAATGCATTTTTTTTTACGAGGTTAAGTCCTTTGGCGTCTGTTGGCTGAAGAGCAGGCCGAGCCCAAAGTTTGGGTAAAGGGAAATTCCTATAGGCAATGTACAGTATGCCACTTAAAACAAAAGAGAAACACATACCATGTACAATGCGTTAGGACAACCTGGATGAAGCTGGTTGACTGAATGTAGAACAAAATGATTCTCAACTTGGTTTGTAAATGAGAGCCTGCTTAGGTTCAGTTGTCAAGGGTAACTACTAGTGCTGCACAGTATACTGAAACTGTACTTTTTCGATACTAAACTCAGCACAAAAAAAAAAGCAAAAACAGCCCTTATCAGGACCCTGTCTTTCAAAGATAATTAGTAAAAATCCTAATAACTTCACAGATCTTCATTGTAAAGGGTTTAAACACCGTTTCCCATGCTTGTGCAATGAACCATAAACAATTAATGAACATGCACCTGTGGAACAGTCGTTAAGACACTAACAGCTTACAGATGGTAGACAATTAAGGTCACAGTTTTGAAAACTTAGGACACTAAAGAGGCCTTTCTACTGACTCTGAAAAACACCAAAAGATGCCCAGGGTCCCTGCTCATCTGCGTGAATGTGCCTTAGGCATGCTGCAAGGAGGCATAATGACTGCAGATCTGGCCAGAGCAATAAATTGCCATGTCCGTACTGAGACGCCTAAGACAGCGCTAGAGGGCTGACATCTGATCGTCCTCGCAGTGGCAGACCATGTGTAAAAACTACCGGTCGACCGATTATGATTTTTCAACGCCGATACCGATTATTGGAGGACCAAAAAAGCCGATACCGATTATTGGAGGACCAAAAAAGCCGATACCGATTATTGGAGGACCAAAAAAGCCGATACCGATTATTGGAGGACCAAAAAAGCCGATACCGATTATTGGAGGACCAAAAAAGCCGATACCGATTATTGGAGGACCAAAAAAGCCGATACCGATTATTGGAGGACCAAAAAAGCCGATACCGATTATTGGAGGACCAAAAAAGCCGATACCGATTATTGGAGGACCAAAAAAGCCGATACCGATTATTGGAGGACCAAAAAAGCCGATACCGATTATTGGAGGACCAAAAAAGCCGATACCGATTATTGGAGGACCAAAAAAGCCGATACCGATTATTGGAGGACCAAAAAAGCCGATACCGATTATTGGAGGACCAAAAAAGCCGATACCGATTAATCTGCTTTTTTTTTTTTTTTTTTGGTTGTAATAATGACAATTACAACAATACTGAATGAACACTTATTTGAACTTAATGCATCAATAAAATCAATTTAGCCTCAAGTAAATAATGAAACATGTTCAATTTGGTTGAAATAATACAAAAACAGTGTTGGAGAAGAAAGTAAAAGTTCAATATGTGCTTTGTAAGAAAGCTGACGTTTCAGTTCCTTGCTCAGAACATGAGAAAATATGCTGGTGGTTCCTTTTAACATTTTATATTGTCTTCAATATTCCCAGGACTATTTCCCTCTATACCATTTGTATTTCATTAACCTTTGACTATTGGATGTTCTTATAGGCACTTTAGTATTGCCAGTGTAACAGTATAGCTTCCGTCCCTCTCCTCGCTCCTCCCTGGGCATCGAACCAGCAACACAACGACAACAGCCACCATCGAAGTAGCGTTACCCATGCAGAGCAAGGGCAACTACTAGAATTTCTGTGTCGTTTGAAACGCTATTAGCGCGCGCTAACTAGCTAGCCATTTCACTTCGGTTACACCAGCCTCATCTTGGGAGTTGATAGGCTTGAAGTCATAAACAGCGCAATGCTTGACGCACAACGAAGAGCTACTGGCAAAACGCACGAAAGTGCTGTTTGAATGAATGTTTACGCGCCTGCTTCTGCCTACCACCGCTAAGTCAGATACTTGCTTGTATGCTCAGTCAGATTATATGCAACGCAGGACACGCTAGATAATATCTAGTAATATCATCAACCATGTGTAGTTAACTAGTGTTTATGATTGTTTTTTATAAGATACGTTTAATGCTAGCTAGCAACTTACCTTGGCTTACTGCACTTGCGTAACAGGCAGTCTCTTTGTGGAGTGCAACGAGAGAGGCAGGTCGTTATTGCGTTGGACTAGTTAACTGTAAGGTTGCAAGATTGGATCCCCCGAGCTGACAAGGTTCCTAGGCCGTCCCACCGTTCCTAGGCCGTCATTGAAAATAAGAATGTGTTCTTAACTGACTTGCCTAGTTAAATAAAGGTATATAAAAATAAACAAATCGGCGCCCAAAAATACCGATTTCCGATTGTTATGAAAACTTGAAATCGTCCCTAATTAATCGGTCGACCTCTAGTAAAAACACCTGCACTGGTTCGGTACATCCGAACATCACACCTGCGGGACAGGTACAGGATGGCAACAACTACCGAGTTACACCAGGAACGCACAATCCCTCCATCAGTGCTCAGACTGTCCGCAATAGGCTGAGAGGCGCTGGACTGAGGGCTTGTCGACCTGTTGTAAGGCAGGTCCTCGCCAGACGTCGCCGGCAACAACGTTGCCTATGGGCACAAACCCACCGTCGCTGGACCGGTAGGACTGGGAAAAAGTGCTCTTTACGGTTTTGTCTCACCAGGGTGATGGTGGGATTCGGTTTATCGTCGAAGGAATGAGCATTACACTGAGGACTGTACTCTGGAGCGGGATCGATTTGTAGGTCGAGGGTCTGTCATGGTCTGGGATGGTGTGTCACAGCATCATCGGACTGAGCTTGCTGTCATTGCAGGAAATCTCAATGCTGTGCGTTACAGGGAAGACATCCTCCTCCCTCATGTGGTACCCTTCCTGTAGGCTCATCTTGACATGACCCTCAGCATGACAATGCCACCAGCCACATTGCTCGTTCTGTGCGTGATTTCCTTCAAGACAGGAAATGTTCTTAAAATAAGACTGAAGTAGGGTGGCTTAATAAAAAGCAAATAATGTTAAATTATAAAACTTACATTTCATCGTTAATGTAAACTTTTGACAAAAGGTGGACTTCCAAGCATTTTAAAGAATTTTCACTCCACGCTTAGTGAATGAATGTCAACAAAGCGTGACTGATAGAAATATTTGGATCCACTGATACATATTACATCACCACTTTTAGATGGGGACCATATAATTGTCCCATTTTATAAGGACATGGGGCCATATAATTGTCCCATTTTAAAAGGACAATGTTCTGCTATGGCCAGCAAAAGGCCCGGATCTCAATCCCATTGAGCACGTCGGGACCTGTTGGATCGGAGGGTGAGGGCTAGGGCCATTCCCCCCAGAAATGTCTGGGAATTTGCAGGTGCCTTGGTGGAAGAGTGGGGTAACATCTCACAGCAAGAACTGGCAAATCTGGTGCAGTCCATGAGGAGGAGATGCACTGCATTACGTAAAGCAGCTGGTGGCCACACCAGATACTGACTTTTGATTTTGAGCCCCCCTTTGTTCAGGGACACATTATCCCATTTCTGTTAGTCACATGTCTGTGGAACTTGTTCAGTTTGTCTCAGTTGTTGAATCTTATGTTCATACAAATATTTAGAAGAAAAAGAAACGCACACCTATTTAGGCGAGGTGCTAGCCAGCGGAGTAGAAAACTTGAAAGTAAAAGCGAGCCGCACACTCTAGGAGCTCAGATGCAAAAATGTCGTTACCAACGTTTCGACAGCCAAGCTGTCTTCATCAGGGTATCTTGTTATGGTCATACAAATATTTACACATGTTGAGTTTGCTGAAAATAAACACAGTTGACAGTGAGAGGACATTTTGTTTTTTTGCTGAGTTTAAGAACATGAAAAACAGTTTGGTACTAGAATTTGTTACTTTTGGTAACTTCTGTCAAATGTGTCTCACGTCATATACGGAATGAGAGGATGGAGTCTGTGTACTTTGTCTGAATCTTCTCAAGGGGGCTGTAGTAAACTAGCCAGGCTACTTGCATTTGCGCATGCATGCGGCTGACACAGCGCAAGCCACTTTTGAGAAGCAAGCGAGAGGAGAGAGAAAATGAAGACCGCATGGCTTCTTTATAACGAAAACTTAATATCTCCACGCCCGCAACTTGTTGACAAAACTGGCTCCAGTAGCGAGCTATGGGAATACTTTGCTTCCATAGCAGATGAGGGCTAGCCCATCAAAACAACTATGTGAAAGTTGTTACAAAGCAATACAGGGCAAGGGAGGTTTTGAGGCAAAACGACTAACTATTACACATGACATTTGCATTGTAACGTCATTCTACTAGCAGCAACATTTTAATAATGTTTTGAGTGACTAATCACGTTTCCATCCACAGTTTTAATGGTAGTAAATGTAAAAAAAAGACAAAATAATAATCACAACCGCTGTGATGGAAACAGGACGTTTCTGCATTTTATAAATGTCGACATGGTGGGCTCTCTGTATAATGAATTATGCGAGAGGGCGGTGAAAACGCTTTCATGCACCAATATTTATCTAATTACCATATCAACATTCACTTGGAGTCACGTGACATGGTGTGTGTGTGATCCTCCCACTATGACTTGGGAAAACATGCAGTTTATTAGGCTATAGATTTAAATAAGTTATGAACTTCACAGGGTGGTTAAAGTGCACGGTGATCTGGATGCTCCTTTCCAATAAATTTCCAGGCTCTTATTCTGGTGATTGATGTTTGACAAATAAAAACATTCTCTTATCCATAATAATCTCATGTCGACTAGCCTACCCGCACTGTATCTGCAAGCTGTTGGCCAGAGAGCACGTGCCAAGACCGGAGTAGGCTATTTAATGCCACAGTTTTTGTAACAAAGCTATCAGTAGAGTTGGAAATGCGATGGAAACGTATTGAGAGTTAAGATTTTCATTTGGTGAATGAAAACTCAGAAAAAGTACATTTTGTGTGCACGGTCATCAAGCACTTATTTTTATCCACAAGTCTGTTTGGTGGAAACACCACTGGTGGGAAAGTGTGCATATTTTCATTATGCTGATTCTAGAATATTCTCACAAATCTGTTGCCAATTGGATGGAAACCTAGTTGGTGACATGAACATACAGTATATTCAGCATGACATTCATGTGAGCATTGTAATATGATTGAAACTCATAACTTGGCTATAGTAGCAATATGTTAAGATTACTTTGTGTTTGTCTGGGCTTGCTAGCAGTAGCCACTAGCCAGCCAGCAGCCCTGGCAGTTGAAATGCACTCTGGAAATCGTAGTATGCTAGTAGTAGTGTAAAATCCATTGTATTTCTATGGTGTGTGTGTGTGTGGACTATTGCAATATAGAAGCTTAAGAAATAAGCTTCTGTGTTTTTATATGTTTTGTAACTAAACTATTAATTGAATACATGAGTCATAACAGCTAAATAATTGTATGTCATTTTTCCTAATATTACGGCCTTAGATGAGCCAATTAACCCTGATGTGTCAAATTAAAATTTTAGAACCGTTTAGATGTAATTGTACAATTATTTTGTATGCTCTGAGTCTCATGGTTCTGCAGAAGGAACATTTAAATATATTTTTCTGTTATTTAATATGGTGTTCTTTTTTTAAATGTAATATAGAATATCTTTGTTTTATTAAGTTATCAATTCACATTTTTATTTGTCACATGCTCTGACATTACAGCGAAGTGCTTACTTACGAGCCCTTAACCAACAATGCAGTTTTAAGAAGAATACCCAATAAAAGTAACATTATTAAAGAGCAGTAGTAAAATGACAATAGCGAGGCTATATACGGGGTACCGGTACAGAGTCAATATGCGGGGGCACAGGTTAGTCGAGGTAATTGAGGTAGTATGTACATGTAGGTAGTTATTAAAGTGACTATTCGTAGATGATAACACATTAGCAGCTGTGTATAAAGGGGGGGGGGGGGGCAATGCAAATAGTCTGGGTAGCCATTTGATTAGGTGTTCAGGAGTCTTATGGCTTGGGAGTAGAAGCTGTTTAGAAGCCTCTTGGACCTAGACGTGGCGCTCCGGTACCGCTTGCCGTGCGGTAGCAGAGAGAACAGTCTATGACTAGGATGGCTGAAGTCTTTGACAATTTTTAGGACCTTCCTCTGACACCGCCTGGTATGGAGGTCCTGGATGGCCGGAAGCTTGGCCCCGGTGATGTACTGCACCGTACGCGCTACCCTCTAGTGCCTGGCGGTCGGAGGCTGAGCAGTTGCCGTCAACATTTTGTTCAACGTTTTCAAAAATAAAGCCCTGTGGTTATTCTGTGACTTAAGCTAAAACACGTTATTTTTGCCGTGTTATCCTTTCGGCATTGAGACTCGTGATACTAAACCTGGTATCGAGGTCAACGTTCTGGTATCGTGACAATACTACTAACAACGTAGACAAATGAGGATAACCCAGTCAGATACTTGTATACACAGCTCCTTGACTGACTCATACTCTCTACTGACTAAGGACATTTTTATTTTGTTTATTGCATCGATGCAGTTACATTCAAGCTGGTATATTGTCACTCTCACACCCCAGATGATTTCATTCCGTTTGTCACTGTCGACCAATCTGTTTGTTCCTTCACGGAATGAAGAGAATGAAAAAGAGGGGTGGGGAGAGGGAAGGGAGAAGGAGCGATAGAGATTGATGAGGCATTAAGAGCAGTAGTAATTACTGTGTCCATTCCCCCACGCCAGATTGGCAGACGGCTAATATCACACAGACCTCTGGACCTGACAGACACCCAATCCCACCCCCCCCCCGGCCCCCAATACAAGCCCTCCGACCGGGGAGGCAAGATCATCCCCAGGCTTGGTTGTGCCTAATGGTAGGTGGGCTGACTGGCCTGTGGTGTGGTTACCAAACCCCCTTGTTGTTTTATTCCTCCACGAATTAAAGGCTCTCGTCTCGATGCTGTTGTGATTGTTACCCAGAAATGATGCTGCATTGGACCATATTTTTTTTTTAAAGCCCAGTCATACCGGTAGGATTGCCTTCCGACAGTACTTTGCACCTCTGAACAGTGTCGACAGTCGCTCTCTTTTGTGTTCACACAGCAAAGACCTTGGAAGGCGTCAGCCACTCAGCTTTGTTAAAATACTCCAAACTAGAAGGTGGCAGAAGTGTTGTTTAGCAATACATTTGTATTTATTTTTTATTTCACCAGGTAGGCTAGTTGAGAACAAGTTCTCATTTGCAACTGTGACCTGGCCAAGATAAAGCAAAGCAATTCGACACATACAACAACAGAGTTACACATGGAATAAACAAAACAGTCAATAATACAGTAAAACACAAAGTCTATATACAATGAGTGCAAATGAGGTAAGATAAGGGAGTTAAGGCAATAAATAGGCCATGGTGGCGAAGTAATTACAATATACCAATTAAACACTGGAATGGTAGATGTGCAGAAGATGAATGTGCAAGTAGAGATACTGGGGTGCAAAGGAGCAAGATAAATAAATACTGTATGGGGATGAGGTAGGTAGATAGATGGTCTATGTACAGGTGCAGTGATCTGTGAGCTGCTCTGACAGCTGGTGCTTGAAGCTAGTGGGGGAGATATGAGTCTCCAGCTTCAGAGATTTTTGCAGTTCGTTCCTGTCATTGGCAGCAGAGAACTGGATGGAAAGACGACCAAAGGAGGAATTGGCTTTGGGGGTGACCAGTGAGATATACCTGCTGGAGCGCGTGCTACGAGTGGGTGCTGCTATGGTGACCAGTGAGCTGAGATAAGGCGGGCTTTACCTAGCAGAGACTTGTAGATAACCTGTAGCCAGTGGGTTTGCGACGTGTACGAAGCGAGGGCCAACCAACGAGAGTGTACAGGTCGCAATGGTGGGTAGTGTATGTGGCTTTGGTGACACAACGGATGGCACTGTGATATACTGCATCCAAATGATTGAGTAGAGTGTTGGAGGCTATTTTATAGATGACATCACCGAAGTCGAGAATCAGTAGGATGGTCAGTTTTACGAGGGTATGTTTGGCAGCATGAGTGTAGGATGCTTTGTTGCGATATAGGAAGCCAATTCTAGATTTAACTTTGGATTGGAGATGTTTGTGAGTCTGGAAGGAGAGTTTAGTCTAACCAGACACCTAGGTATTTGTAGTTGTCCACGTATTCTAAGTCAGAGCCGTCCAGAGTAGTGATGCTGGACAGGCGAGCAGGTGCGGGCAGTGATCGGTTGAATAGCATGCATTTAGTTTTACTTGCGTTTAAGAGCAGTTGGAGGCCACGGAAGGAGAGTTGTATTGCATTGAAGCTTGTCTGGAGGTTAGTTAACAGTGTCCAAAGAGGGGCCAGAAGTATACAGAATGGTGTCTTCTGTACCAGAGAATCACCTGCAGCAAGAGCAACATCATTGATGTATACAGAGAAGAGTCGGCCCAAGGATTGAACCCTATGGCACCCCCATAGTGACAGCCAGAGGTCCGGACAACAGGCCCTCCGATTTGACACACTGGACTCTATCAGAGAAGTAGTTGGTAAACCAGACGAGGCAATCATTTGAGAAACCAAGGCTGTCGAGTCTGCCAATAAGAATGTGGTGATTGATGGAGTCGATGAATACGGCTGCACAGTAATGTCTCTTATCGATGGCGGTTATGATGTCGTTATGATGTGCAGCCATGACCAGCTCTGGAACCAGATTGCATAGCGGAGAAGGTACGGTGGGATTCGAAATGGTTGGTAATCTGGTTGTTAACTTGGCTTTCGAAGACCTTAGAAAGACAGGGTAGGATAGATATAGGTCTGTAGCAGTTTGGGTCTAGAGTCACTCCCCCTTTGAAGAGGGGGATGACCGCGGCAGCTTTCCAATCTTTGGTAACATATCCATGCATATTGCTTATGGTATAGATTCCAAGCTATCTGCGCTAATGTTGCTGTTGTGTAGAAAGCCCTTGTTGAAACTAGCCGCAGCTAGATAACTACCTAGGAAGATGACGAAGAAATCGTTTAATTCACTCTCCATAATCCCATACTATCAGTGCCAGCCCAATGTTTAGCTAGCCAGCTAACGTTGGCATATTCGATAGGACACTGCACTAACTCGGCAGCTAACACAGGCAGCTGTTACATGGAAACTAGCTATTCCGTTGTGGTTTAATTATGTCAATACTAGCTACAGTGTTTAGCTAGTTTGGAGGAAGTATTGTGTAATGTGCATTGTGTCTGTGCACTTCGCTAGCTACCATCCCATAGCACTTTGAAGTGCAGTGAGATTCTCAGTGTGTTTCATGCTTCAAAGGCCCTCTCCTCAATGTGAAACAAGAGGCAGCCCCGCCACTTGGTTAGCTGTAAAGCTGAGGGATACCGCTGGAGAAATGTAGGCCTACCCACTCTCAAATTCATAGATACAAGTGTATAAGGTCAGATCTATACTACGTGAGGAACCATGCCTGTGTTCCAGTGGTCTTAGCCAATACCCCTCAGCTTGTCTCTTCTCCCTCTCTCCCGTTCAGTGGGGAGCTTGTTGTAAAAGCAGCCACTGTCAGTCCTCTTAATTAAAGACATGTAAATGTGGCCTCAGCTGGATTGCATTAAAGGTGGCAGTGGCGGGCGGTTGGAGTGTCGGAGCTCCCAGTGCCCTAATCCCCACTAATTAAGGATTAATTACAATTGATGGAAGGGAGCCTTCTAGCCTGGTCCCAGATATGTTGGTGCTGTCTTGCCTGACAATGAACATAGGAGTTGGCAAGATGACACACACAGATCTGCGACCAGGCTAAGAGCTTGTAGAACTCCTCCACACCAACCAGAGAGAATATGTTTTGTGTTTTACACACTGTGCCTTTTTAGAGTGCTTTTACTTTTGATCAGAACCCCTGTTAGACATAAGTGAAAAAAGGCCATCGCTCACTTGGATATAATTATCTAACTCCGCACCTTCCATGGTGTGTGTGTGACTGTCACGGAAACTGCCCAGGATTAGGTAGTGTGTTGAGGGTTATTGGCGGTATTAAGGACCCCTTCTCCTGGTAAGCCTGTGGAGCTGCTGTGTTGTTCTCTGGAGACGGAGATTAGATTGGTGACACCTTGGATTTAGGCTTTGGATACAGCCTTTTGGTTAATCTACTCTAATCTGGCAGTCTCCCACAAAGGTGTAAACACAACACTCACAAGAATGCACATTAACAAAACTCGCTCTGCAGCAGGGATCATCAAAGATTCAGCGACGGGACAATTTTTAAATAAAATAAAAATGAATTGTTGAGCGGATGGCCGGAACATAATTACAATTTTTTTTCACAAGAAGCCCAAACGGATATAATTGTACTAAAACAATTTCAAACCTTGCTTACATTTTGTATACAATCACGTCTCTCGCTTATGCATTGTACTTTAAATTTAAAATCAGTTGGAGTTGATTTCATAGTGTTTTTACTAGAGGTCAACCGATTTTATGATTTATTGGAGGACCAATACCAGTATTGATACCAATTTATTGGAGGACCAAAAAAAGACGATACCGATTAATCGGCCGATTTTTGTATATATATATTTATTTGTAATAATGACAATTACAACAATACTGAATGAAGGCTTTTATTTTAATTTATTTTATTTATGTATTATATTAAGTTAAGACTTAAATAAATAATGAAAGATGTTCAATTTGGTTTCAAAAATGCAAAAACACAGTGGAGAAGAACGTAAAAGTGCAATATGTGCCATGTAAAGAAGCTAACGTTTAAGTTCCTTGCTCAGAACCAGAGAACATATGAAAGCTGGTGGTTCCTTTTAACATGAGTCTTCAATATTCCCAGGTAAGAAGTTTTAGGTTGTAGTTATTATAGGACTATTTCTCTATACCATTTGTATTTCATATACCTTTGACTATTGGATGTTCTTATAGGCACTATAGTATTACCAGCCTAATCTCGGGAGTTGATGGGTTTGAAGTCATAAACAGCGCTGTGCTTCAAGCATTGCGACGAGCTGCTGGCAAACACAGGAAAGTGCTTGTTTGAATGAATGCTTACGAGTCTGCTGCTGCCTTCCACCGCTCAGACTGCTCTATCAAATCATAGACTTAATTCTAATATAATAAACACACAGAAATATGAGCCATAGGTCATTAATATGGTCAAATCCAGAAGTTTTCATTTTGAAAACAAAACGTTTATTCTTTCAGTGAAATTTGGAACCCTTCCGTATTATATCGAAAGAGTGGCAACCCTAAGTCTAAATATTGCTGTTATATTGCACAACCTTCAATGTTATGTCATCATAATAAATACGGTTTTTGTTAGGAAGAAATGGTCTTCACACAGTTCGCAAAGAGCCAGGCGGCCCAAACTGCTGCATATACCCTGACTCTGCTTGCATTGAACGCAAGAGAAGTGACACAATTTCCCTAGTTAATATTGCCTGCTAAACATGAATTTCTTTTAACTAAATATGCAGATTAAAAAAAATATATACTTGTGTATTGATTTTAATAATAAAGGTATTGATGGTCATGGTTCGGTACATTGGTGCAACGATTGTGCTTTTTTCACAAATGCTCTTTTGTTAAATCATCACCCGTTTGGCAAAGTAGGCTGTGATTCGATGATAAATTAACAGGCACCGCATTGATTATATGCAACGCAGGACAAGCTAGTTAAACTAGTAATATCATCAACCATGTGTACTTAACTAGTGATTATGTTACGATTGATTTGTTTAATGGTAGTTAGCAACTTACTTGGCTCCTTGCTGCACTTGCATAACAGGTAGTCAGCCTGCCATGCAGTCTCCTCGGGGATTACAATGTAATCAGCGTCCAAAAATGCAGATTTACCGATTGTTATGAAAACTTGAAATCGCCCCTAATTAATCGGCCATGCCGATTAATCGGTCGACCTATTAGTTTTTAGTCTTCTATCCAACAATGAATTCATTAAAAAAATTCTCAGACAACTTGGAGGGCCAAATAAAACCACTTGGGGAACCCTGCTCTACAGGCTGTATAGTTTGTTTCAAGCAGGCTATGTTTGTGAGTAGCTTAACTAATTAGAGAGTACATTGTAGTACCTTACTTACCTGTACCCTAGATTTGTCCTATAATACTATTTAGTATAACCGAGTCTGTGTGTTTGATTATAGAGTTAGTGCTAGTGTAATCAGACACAGACAACCAACATGCGTGCTTAGCATCTCCAGCTCTCTCCCCGGTAACATCTGACTCTGTCATGGTGCTCGTTGGTTCGTTATAAATGGCCGCTGCTCCTCTGATCTACTGCTTAATTGCCACCTCATTTGCATAACAGTGCAAATGAACAACCTCTCAAATGAGCGTTCATTTTTCAGTCTTTAGGAGCTCCTTCAGAGGCGACTCTTAACGAGCACGGGAAAGCAGGCAGCTGGGCTGATGAGAGGGAAGACGGGGAGCATACATGTACATATCACCTCGACTAACCTGTACCCCCCCGTACCCCTTTTATATAGCCTTGTTTTATGAACTTTTTACACTTTTTCAATACATTTTTTCCCAAAATATTTTACTAAACCAACAGTTTACATTTTTTTCTATTTTTATTTTATGAAGGGACTGTAAGTAAGCATTTCATGGTGAGGTATAGGACTATTTCTCTCTACCATTTGTATTTCCTATACTATCCTAGACTATTGGATGTTCTTATAGGCACTTTAGTGTTGCCAGCCTAATCTCGGTAGTTGATAGGCTTGAAGTCATAAACAGCGCTGTGCCTCAAGCATTGCGACGAGCTGCTGGCAAACGCAGGAACGTTTGTTTGAATGAATGTTTACGAGCCTGCTGCTGCCTACCACCGCTCAGTCAGACTGCTCTATTAAACGCTGTCTGTGTGGGTGGAACAATTCAGTTTGTCCGTGATGTGTACGCCGAGGTACTTAACTTAATATCCTCTCCACTACTGTCCCGTCGATGTGGATAGGGGGGTGCTCCCTCTGCTGTTTCCTGAAGTCCACGATCATCTCCTTTTGTTGACGTTGAGTGTGAGGTTATTTTCCTGACACCACACTCCGAGGGCCCTCACCTCCTTCCTGTAGGCCGTCTCGTCGTTGTTGGTAATCAAGCCTGCCACTGTAGTGTCGGCCGCAAACTTGATGATTGAGTTGGAGGCGTGCATGGCCACGCAGTCGTGGGTGAACAGGGAGTACAAGAGAGGGCTCAGAACGCACCCTTGTTACCTACCCTCACCACCTGGGGGCTGCCAGTCAGGAAGTCCAGTACCCAGTTGCACAGGGTGGGGTCGAGACCCAGGGTCTCGAGCTTGATGACGAGTTTGGAGGGTACTATGGTGTTAAATGCTGAGCTGTAGTCGATGAACAGCATTCTCACATAGTGTAGTGTGATTGTGTGTGCAGTGTGGTTGCGATTGCGTCGTCTGTGGACCTATTTGGGCGGTAAGCAAATTGGAGTGGGTCTAGTCCTTGATTAGTCTCTCAAAGCACTTCATGATGACGGAAGTGAGTGCTACGGGGCGGTAGTCGTTTAGCTCAGTTACATTAGCTTTCTTGGGAACAGGAACAATGGTGGCCCTCTTGAAGCATGTGGGAACAGCAGACTGGGATAAGAATTGATTGAATATGTCCGTAAACACACCAGCCAGCTGGTCTGCGCATGCTCTGAGGACGCTGCTGGGGATGCCGTCTTGGCCTGCAGCCTTGAGAGGGTTAACACGTTTAAATGTTTTACTCACGCCGGCTGCAGTGAAGAAGAGTCCGCAGGTTTTGGTAGCGGGCCGTGTCAGTGGCACTGTATTATCCTCAAAGCGGGCAAAAAAGTTATTTAGTCTGTCTGGGAGCAAGACAACCAGCCCCGTCGCGGACCAGGATTTATCTTTGTAATCCGTGATTGACTGTAGACCCTGCCACATACCTCTTGTGTCTGAGCCGTTGAATTGCGACTCTAATTTGTCTCTATACTGACGCTTAGCTTGTTTCATTGCCTTGCGGAGGGAATAGCTACCCTGTTTGTATTGGGTCATGTTTGTCACCTTGCCCTGGTTAAAAGCAGTGGTTCGCACGAATGCTGCCATCAATCTACGGTTTCTCGTTTGGGAATGTTTTTAATCGTTGCTGTGGGTATAACATCGTCAATGCACTTTCTCATGAACTCGCTCACCGAATCAGCGTATTCGTCAATGTTGTTGTTGGACGCAATGCGGAACATATCCCAATCCACGTGATCGTGGAATCAGATTGGTCGGACCAGCGTTGAACAGACCTGAGCGCGGGAGCTTCTTGTTTTAGTCTCTGTCTGTAGGCTGGAAGCAACAAAATGGATTCGTGGTCAGCTTTTCCGAAAGGAGGGCGGGGGAGGGCCTTATATGCGTTGCGGAAGTTAGAATAACAATGATCCAGGGTTTTACCAGCCCTGGTTGGGCAATCGATGTGCTGATAGAATTTAGGGAGTCTTGTTTTCAGATTAGCCTTGTTAAAATCCCCAGCTACAATGAATGCAGCCTCAGGATATGTGGTTTCCAGTTTACATAGTCAAAGTTTGTTCAGGGCCATCGATGTGTCTGCTTGGGGGGGAATATATACAGCTGTGATTATAATCGAAGAGAATTCCCTTGGTAGATAATGCGGTCGACATTTGATTGTGAGGAATTCTAAGTCAGGTGAACAGAAGGACTTGAGTTCCTGTATGTTGTTATGATCACACCACGTCTCGTTAATCATAAGGCATATGATACCAGAAAGATGCTTGCTTCTGTCGGCGCGATGAGTGAAGAAACCAGCTGGCTGCACCGATTCCGTTAGCGTCTCTCGAGTGAGCCATGTTTCCATGAAGCAAAGAACGTTAGTCTCTGTCTCTCTGGAATGCTACCCTTGCTCGGATTTCATCAACCTTGTTGTCAAGAGACTGGACATTGGCGAGTTGTATGCTCGGGAGCGGTGCGCGATGTGCCCGTCTCCGGAGCCTGACCAGAAGACCGCCTCGTTTGCCCCTTTTACGGCGTCGTTGTTTAGGGTCGCCGGTTGGGATCCGATCTATTGTCCTGGGTGGAAGGCAAAACACAGGATCCGCTTCGGGAGGGTCATATTCCTGGTCGTAATGATGGTGAGTTGACGGTGCTCTTATATTCAGTAGTTCCTCCCGACCGTATGTAATGAAACCTAAGATTACCTGGGGTACCATGCAAGAAATAACACGTAAAAAAAACAAATACTGCATAGTTTCCTAGGAATGCGAAGCGAGGCGGCCATCTCTGTTGGCGCAACCTCAGGAGGCTGAAGAAATTCGGCTTGTCATCAAAAGCACTCCCAAATTTCTACAGGTGCACGATCGAGAGCATCCTGTCAGGCTGTATCACCGCCTGGTACGGCAACTGTTCCTCCCACAACCATAAGGCTCTCCAGAGGGTAGAGAGGTCTGCACAACGCATCACCGGGGGCAAACTACCTGCCCTCCAGGACACCTACACCACCCGATGTCACAGGAAGGCCATAAAGATCATCAAGGACAACAACCATCCGAGCCACTGCCTGTTCACCCCTCTATCATCCAGAAGGCGAGGTCAGTACAGGTGCATCAAAGCAGGGACCGAGAGACTGAAAAACAGCTTCTATCTGAAGGACATCGGACTGTTAAACAGTCACCACTAACATTGAGTGGCTGCTGCCAACAACTCCAGCCACTTTAATAATGGAAATTGATGGGAGTTGATGTAAAAATGTATCACTAGCCACTTTAAACAATGCCACTAAATATAATGTTTACATACCCTACATTACTCATCTCATATGTATATACTGTACTCTATATCATCTACTAGCCACTTTATACTATGCCACTTTGTTTATATACCTTACATTACTCATCACATATGTATATACTATACTCGATACCATCTACTGCATCTTGCCTATGCCGTTCTGTACCATCACTCATTCATATATCTTTATGTACATATTCTTTATCCCTTTACACGTAGTAAGGTAGTAAGGTAGTAGTTGTGGAATTGTTAGGTTAGATTACTCGTTGGTTATTACTGCATTGTCGGAACTAGAAGCACAAGCATTTCGCTACACTCGCATTAACATCTGCTAACCGTGTATATGTGACAAATAAAATTTGATTTGAAATCATAGACTTAACCTTTCTGATCTCCCCATCCCGGATCCGGGTTCGTGAATACAGACTCAAGCTCATTACCATAACGCAACGTTAACTATTCATGAAAATCGCAAATGAAATGAAATAAATATGCTAGCTCTCAAGCTTAGCCTTTTGTTAACAACACTGTCATCTCAGATTTTCAAAATATGCTTCTCAACCATTGCAAAACAAGCATTTGTGTAACAGTATTGATGGCTAACGTAGCATTTAGCATTAGCATTCAGCTGGCAACATTTACACAAAAAAACAGAAAAGCATTCAAAAAAATCATTTACCTTTGAAGAACTTCAGATGTTTTCAATGAGGAGACTCTCAGATAGCAAATGTTCAGTTTTTCCTGAAAGATTATTTGTTTAGGACAAATCGCTCCGTTTTCTGCGTCACGTTTAGCTATGAAAAAACCCCTGTATCCAGGATTGTGTAAATCTATCAGCAAGCTCATTAGCATAACACAACGTTAACTATTTATGAAAATCGCAAATGAAATGAAATAAATATGCCATCTCTCAAGCTTAGCCTTTTGTAAACAACACTGTCATCTCAGATTTTCAAAATATGCTTCTCAACCATAGGAAAACAATAATTTGTGTAAAAGTAGCTAGCTAGAGTTAGCATTTCGCGTTAGCATTTAGCGTTAGCATTAGCGTTAGCATCCAGCACGCAACATTAACAAAAACATAAAAGCCTTCAAATAAAATCATTTACCTTTGAAGAACTTCTGATGTTTTCAATGAGGATACTCTCAGTTAGATAGCAGATGCTCAGTTTTTCCAAAAAGATTCCTTGTGTATTAGAAATAGCTCCGTTTTATACATCACATTTGGCTACCAAAAAAAATCCATAAATTCAGTCCTCAAAACGCAAACTTTTTTCCAAATTAACTCCATAATATCGACTGAAAACATGGCAAATGTTGTTTAGAATCAATCCTCAAGGTGTTTTTCACATATCTCTTCGATGATATATCGTTCGTGGAAGTGTGCTTTCTCTCCTGAATCCCAGGAGAAAATGCCCGCACCTGAAGATTACGCACAAATTTAGACAAAGGACACCGGGCGGACCTCTGGAAAATGTAGTCTCTTATGGCCAATCTTCCAATGATATGCCTACAAATACGTCACAATGCTGCTAAGACCTTGGGCGAACGACAGAAAGTGTAGGCTCATTCGTTGCGCAATCACAGCCATATAAGGAGAGAATGGAAAACAGAGCTTCAGAAATTCTGCTAATTCCTGGGTGATGCATCATCTTGGTTTCGCCTGTAGAATGAGTTCTGGGGCACTTACAGACAAAATCTTTGCAGATTCTGAAACTTCAGAGTGTTTTCTTTCCAAAACTGTCAAGAATATGCATAGTCGAGCATCTTTTCGTGACAAAATATCGCGCTTAAAACGGGAACGTTTTTTATCCAAAAATGAAATAGCGCCCCTAGAGCTCTAACTGGTTAATTATATCATCACATTTAATGTAATGAGATTGAACTCAAAAGATGCCCAACGCTTGGACAGAGCAGAAGAAGAGTTTTCTGTCTGCGTCAACTGCAATTCTGTTCTTTTTTTTGTTGACATGGTATTTTGATACTAAACCTGGTATCAGTCAAAATTCTGCTGTCATGACAACACTAGGAGAGCGAGTGAAGGCGGGATAGAGGGACAACGGCCACTTTAAGGGATACATCTACCTAATCTCTTTGGAGGGCTCCTGAGTGGCGCAGCTGTCGAAAGGCACTGCATCTCAGTGCTTGAGTCGTCACTACAGACCCTGGTTCGATTTCAGGCTGTATCACAACCGGCCGTGATTGGAAGTCGCAATAGGGCGACAGGCGTTGTCCTGGTTCGAGTCGGCCGGGGTAGGCCGTCGTTGTAAATAAGAATTTGTCCTTAGCTGACTAACCTAGTTAAATAAAGGAAAACATGTAAAATACCCTCCTGCCTCTCACTCCTCCTCTCTTCATCTCATGCCTGCTGCTCTTCTAGTGGATGCTTATTATGGAGAATGTGTTGGATGGTAAAGGCTCATGTAGAGCACCTGAGAACAGGAGGTATGTGTTGAGCCTTATAGGCCTAGATCTGATTGAAGCCTTTTGTCCCCGATTTGCTCTGGTCTCCATAGTTGTCGTCTCTAGTTAACAAAGGGTTAATTTCATGCTCAATGGTATTCACTGTGTTTGCCCAGGGTGGGACATCTCCCATTCACACCCCTCATCACACGGTGTTGACACTGACCACTCACCACTCCCTCGCTCGGGAAGGAAGCACACTGACCATTTGTGTGACCGCTTGTTTGTTTTTGTGTGTGGGTGTGTGTGTGTGTGTGTGGGTGTGTGCCTGGGTGCGTGCCACAGGCTTTCAGTTAAGAGGACCAACACAACCACAGACGCTGCTTAAAGCAGGACCTGACACATCCAAAGCTTACTACTGCCCCTCTCCAAAAAGTACCACTCCATAGACTAAAACGTTTTGTGGAATATAGGCCCAACTGTTGTTGGAATGAATGTCGTCCCCAATTGACAACTTGTGTAGCTAAAGATGTTACGATGCCCTCACCTCCCTACTTACTTAGGAACCTCTAGAAGGCACCTTTTGTGCAGCTTGTTTGCTGTTGCACGCGAACGACTGGGTTTCAAGATTGTTAGCCTGTTGCGCTAAAGCCTTGGAAGTCTTCAGGGCTCAGGCAAGGTAAGTCGTCATCAGGGCTCCCGAGTGTTGCAGAGGTCTAGAGGCACTGCATCTCAGTGCTAGAGGTGTCACTACAGACCCTGGTTCGATTCCGGGCTGTGATTGGTGAGTCCCACAGGGCGGCGCACAACTGGCCCAGTGTTAGGGTTTGGCCGGGGTAGGCAGTCATTGTAAATAAGAATTTATTCTTAACTAACTTACCTAGTTAAATACATAAATAAACATCTGAGCGTGGTTCCCGACCTCTGTTACACCAGGGATATATTATTATTTGTACTAGAGGGAGGAGGGAAAATGGAAGAGGATACCCCTGGATTAGGACTACTACTCCAGACAGCACTGAGACGACTCCCGCTGTAGCATGGGGATCCTAATTCAACCTGTGGGTTCAGTAACAGTCTTCAATTTCCTCCCGGGGCCCAGAGTCACTTTACACTCTTCCTTTCCGATGCCACTAGGTTGCTTTCGTCATCAAATGTTGATTTACAGAGTACTCCTTATAGAGGTCTATGGGTGTCATAGACCTAGGTTGAAAATATTTGATATTTTGCTTTGTATGTGATATTTTCAACCTAGTCGTAAAACTGGGAACTTTGCTCATAGTGAATTTATTTCACAAAGGGTTTACTGCACATCCTCCTCCTTCTCTGAAGATCAGTCTTTTTTTTTTCTCTCTCTCTCATTTGGGCCAGTGACTTTTACTTGGTACTGACGGCGAATTTGCCAGAATGTCAAGCCTTGACCTGTATGTAGTTCCTTCTTGTGTGAAGGTTGTGTAGCTTGGAACCTCCTTCCTTTTGGACCATTGTTTTCCTCTGGATCCAGTTATGGTATCGTAGCAGAGAGCATTTCTGAAGCGTTCTTATTCTGCTGTTCCCTCTTGCCTTTTCTTTCGCATCGTCTTCCTCTGCCTCTCTCTCTCTGCTTTTATGTCTCCTCCTGTGACTCCCTTGTTTTTCCAATTCTCCTTGGTTCTCCTTCTAGGCTGCCCTCTATCCTTACTTTTTCTCTCCCCCTCCTTCTCTCTCTCTCTCTCTTTCTCTCTCCCCGGTTCGCTCCCTCAGTGGAAGGCTGAGAATACCCAAGGGAGCTGAGGCAATTAAAATGCTAATCCTGTCTGTCTACAGGGAGAGGAGGAGGAGGAGATGGAGGGAGGAGAGGAGGAGGAGGAGAGGTGGGGGCTGACAGCATGAGGGATTGCAGCTCACATGGAGAACTCAACTGAAATGGAGAGCGAGCGGCGCTGGAGTGAGGGGGGGGTGCCGCGAGAGAGAGAGAGGGGGGGGGGGGGTACAGGAGAGGGTATGGGGTGGGGAGGAGTGAGAAGGGGATGCAGGACAGAGCGAGAGAAGACAGACGTGGGATAAAAAGTGTGTGTGTGCCATGAGCTGAGGGTTGGATGAAGGCCTGAATGTATTCGGGGGAACATGCATCTCCCCCTAATGTACTGAAGACACTGCTGCTCTGTTAGGGGTAGCCTTCAACCTCACCCTGCCACACAAGTAGGCCGAGAGCGGGGCTTCTCAACTCTGACCCTACGAGGTCCGGAGCCTGCTGCTTTTCTGTTCTACCTGATCATTAATTACACACCTGGTTTCCCTGGTCTAAATCACTCCCTGATTAGAGGGGAACAATGGAGAAGAACCAAAATGCGGTAGAACTGGCTTTGAGGTCCAGAGTTGAGTTTGAGGGGCCTAGAGTGTGTACCTACCTACCTACCTGCGCTGCCTACTATGCACAATTGCGTTCTAGCCTGTGTGCATAGCGATATTGGCTGGGAGGCAGGAATGAGCTTCAGGATTATGTATGCAGTTGAAACCCCAGCTGGAGAGCCTGAATATTTCATAGTATGGCTGTAGCTCTTCTCCTCTCGTCTCGCTGCCTGTCTCAATGCCACACAACCTAGGGTGCTATTGTGTCTTTTTTTTACTATGTAATTGTATTGTGGCCGCACACACCAGCTCCTTATTGCTTTATTGGAAAATGCATTACGACTGCTCAGTACTGAGTGCATAGACCCTAATAGATGTGTGCGATTGTCAGAAATCACAGCTTAATAATTGGAGTAATTAGGAGAATCTGAGGTCGTTAGGGGCTACAGCTGGGGGCTATAATAATGAGAACTGGGGGGTTGGAGGGTGTGTAAGCAGAGATGTGCGGCAGGATGGAGGGGAAAGACCCGGAGAGGCATGCTTGACCTCTTGAGCTGTCGGTCAGTTGACTACTCCTTCTATGGCCACTGCATCCATGTATAACACTAACTGACCAAAAGCACATTTTTTTGAAGTGTGTTTTGCCTGGAGTGCTAGATGGGTGGGGTTTGTACCTTTGGGACTATTCCATTGATGTTGTTGGTCTAGACGAGCTCAATCAAGCGCCGCTAAAGTATTTGGTAGGTAACAAAATACTGTTTCATGTTTTTTGAGCCAATGTCTGAATATTCTGGGCCTCCGGTGTATTGCACTGTCTGCTGGATCGGGAAATGGTTCGTCTGGAACAGTGTCTGGGACGGGACAGCTCAGACTGACTTCTACACACACGCACAAACACACACAGTCTGGAAGCTACAGACTTACTGGAGAGCACGCACACACACACACACACACAAGATAGAGTATTAGCCTAACACTTAAAACACAATCTACTCACAAGCACACACAACTCTAGAAAACTTAGCAAGTAGGTGCATAGTTTGCATACACATCGTAAAAGCACTTTCTCTCTACCTAGCCGATAAGTACTAAAGTTTAGCTTTGTGAGTGGAGAGGGGGAGAGAGAGCGCGATGGGCCAATCGGGGTCACTAGTTCAGTCGACTGGGTCTGCTGCATTCCTGAGCCGTGAGCGGGGATGAGAGGTGGAGCAACAGTGGAGGAATGTGTCTCGGAGAGAACCGAGAGAGGATCTAGATGGAGAAAACAACGGAGGCCAGAGGGAACAAGAAAAAGAGAGCAACAGCAGGGGAGAAAAGAAGTTTATAGAAAAGGAGGGAAAGTTAAGAGAAGAGAGGGAGCGACCATTGTTGAGGGGGAGTGGACAGAATTGTTAGGATGAACTTTTAAAGTAGTGCACTAACAGAAAGGATACTGACTTTATTGTGGAAACATTGTTTTATCTCAAGTGTCGAGTAACTACATGTTAAATCCCCAATCCAGAGTTAGTGTTCCAGTCCAACAGCAGGCCCTGCCACTTGGTTGTGTGTACTTTTCAAGACTTGATGGATAGACCCATATCATTTTACCATTGAACTGCAGGAAATATCCCAGATGTATTTACTGTTGTGAAGAACTCTCTCCCATGGTTGTGTTAACCCAGAGAGAATAAAGCTGGGTAGAAATAGAATTGTCTCCTGTCTTTCCTCTGTTCCAGAACTGTAAGCTGTACAGAACAGCTGCTAGTTATGGCTTTAACAAACATACTTTATTTATCCATGCAAGAGGGAAATGTATCCTGCTGTACCCAACCATTGGACACACACACACACACACACACACACACACACTTATATACTGAACAAAAAATATAAACGCAACTATTTTGACGATTTTACTAATTTTACAGTTCGTAAAAGGAAATCAGTCAATTGAAATAAAATGATTAGGCCATAGTCTATTGATTTCACATGAATGGGCAGGGGCGCAGGCCTGGGAGGGCATAGGCCCACCCACTGGGGAGCCAGGCCCAGCCAGTCCAATTTGTTTTTTCCCCCACAAAAGGGCTTTATTACAGACCGAAATACTCCTCAGTTTCATCAGCTGGTCTCCGATGATCCTGTAGGTAAAGAAGCCGGATGTGGAGGTCTTGGGCTGGTGTGGTTACACGTGGTGTGCGGTTGTGAGTCTGGTTGGGCATACTGCCAAATTCTCTAAAACAACGTTGGAGGCGGCTTATGGTAGAGAAATGAACATTAAATTATCTGGCAACAGCTCAGTTGGACCTTCCTGCAGTCAGCATGCCAATTGCACGCACCCTCAACTTGAGACATCTGTGGTGTTGTGTGACAAAACCGCACATTAAGTGGCCTTTTATTGTCCCCGGCACAAGGTGCACCTGTGTAATGGTCGTGCTGTTCAATCAGCTTCTTGACATGCCACACCTGTCAGGTGGATGGACTATCTTGACAAAGGCGAAATGCTCACTAACAGGGATGTAAAGAAATGTGTGCACAAAATTGGAGAGAAATAAACATTTTGTGCAATCTTTTATTTCAGCTCATGAACATGGGACCAACACTTTTACATGTTGTGTTTTTATATTTTTGTTCAGTATATATTCCTGTACTGTGAACAGCAGAACAGTAAGTTGGATAGAACCGGCTCTGAGAGAGTTACTGGTCTTGGCTTTAATACAGGAATGCTCCAGTTCTCTTATACCCTTTTCACTCTACTGAGCAAAACCAAGCCAAGATGTACAGTGCTAGCCTGGTTAGGTTGCACATCTACAGTAGTTGCTTGAAAGGACAATGTACAGTACGCCATGATAGTGTTAAAACAAAGGCTGTGAGTCCAAAGTGTGTTTGTGTATAGGATTCGGTGCATTGAGTGCAATGTGCGCGTCTGTTTGCACCTGTGTGTGTGTTGTGTCTGAGTGTGTACTGTGTGCCTCCATATGTGCATCTGTGCCTCTGTGTGTGGGTGTCTATCTGTAAGAGGGAGAGATGAGTGTGTGGCTGGGGGCTGACAGAGGTCCTGGGTTTAATACAGTGGAATAGCAGAGCGGCTGAAAGCTGTACTTATGGCCAGCCGAGCTTGCAGTGACAGCACATGCACTCCCATTACTCTGCCCATGCCTCATGTTGCTGTTGCCTGCCTCTCTCTGCTCTGAACTGGCAGCCTGACACTGACTGAGGCGCCACACTGCCACCTGGTGTTAAAATAGGGTACTGCTAATTTAGAATTCACTTAAGAATTTAAGTGCGTCCCAAATGGAACCCTTTTTTAAAGTGCACTACTTTTAGGATGCCATTAGGGAGAGAATCGACAGGGTTGTTTTGACAGATAGGGCACTTCTCCTTGAGGTTTTAGTATTGATGAAGTGTCCTACTGTCCTCCCTTCCCGTGCACCTGCTGGAACCTGGAAAAATCATCCTCTCCGGTAGAGAAAATACAGATTTGCCTATTTGGAAACTTTTTTTCGGTACATTAAAATTTCAAACTAAGGCCCCAGTCCAGAAACAACCCCTAGCTGAGGCACTTCTAAAGATCTGAAAGAAATTGGATTGGAGAAGCCTTTAGCCTAAGCAGTATGACAAACATTCTACCTGGCCTATCTGAGAGCGTTATTACCATATTGCCTATCCAACTTCGTCAGATCTACCTCAAGTGCCTAGGGTCGGATAAGGGGTTGAATCTGAATGAGTCCGGCGTTGCAATTGAGACACGGTGCTCCCTTATCCTTTTAATGCCTGATTTGATATATTGAATTTCTCTCTCTTCGCCTCCTCTCCAGTGCTGAGTATCCGAGGCATTCAGGATGAGGACCCCCCAGACCCCCAGATCATGCGTCTGGACAACATGCTGCTGGCCGAGGGCGTGTCTGGCCCAGAGAAGGGCGGGGGCTCGGCTGCGGCGGCGGCGGCTGCAGCAGCAGCAGGAGGGTCGCCCGGCGCCGACGGAGGCATCGAACACTCAGACTACAGAGCCAAGCTGGCCCAGATCAGACAGATCTACCACTCTGAGCTGGAGAAATATGAACAGGTAGGAGAGAGAGAGGGAGACACATTTACACAGATTTTACCCATCTAAGCTGGAGAAAAACAGCACGCACGTATTTCTCTCTCACCTTCAAAGATGAGTGTTCTCGTGGGAAATTGTGTTATTTTGTGAAGCTGGACTGAATTTAAGTTAAACCTTTGTGTTGTTAGTCTCATTTCTCCCTCCTTCTCTTCCTCATCCCCCTCCTCCGCCCCTAAACCCCAGGCATGCAGTGAGTTCACCAACCACGTGATGAACCTGCTGAGGGAGCAGAGTCGCACGCGGCCCATCTCTCCCAAGGAGATCGAGCGCATGGTGGGGATCATCCACCGCAAGTTCAGCTCCATCCAGATGCAGCTCAAACAGAGCACCTGCGAGGCCGTCATGATCCTACGCTCCAGATTCCTCGACGCCAGGTCTGTCTGTGCTTAGAGTTTTGCTGTAATTTCATTTGTTACCTGCAGGGCTTTTAAAAAATTGTTCCGAGATGAATCATGTCTGACTGACTTTGTGTGTGTCTCGTATCAATGTCCCGGTCAGGCGTAAGAGGCGTAACTTCAACAAGCAGGCTACAGAGGTTCTGAACGAGTACTTCTACTCCCACCTGTCCAATCCCTACCCCAGTGAGGAGGCTAAAGAAGAGCTGGCCAAGAAGTGTGCCATCACCGTCTCCCAGGTACCACCGCACCACACACTTCTGCTGCCAGTGGACTTACCAGTACTGAAACCAGCTTTTCCCCTTCTAATGTATAGGTAGGGGGTCTGTTCCCCTGCCTAAAATAATTTAGCTATATTTGGTTTCAATTGAAAATGTACTGAAACAGGGATGGACTACCTGACATTTTCCAGTACGAACGGTTTGTTTTCGTTTTCCATCAGCGTGCACTGATGAATACAACCCTGGAAAGACATCTAGGGGATACACTGACTAATACACTGGTGTCTGTCCGTCTCCCCCTCAGGTTTCTAATTGGTTCGGCAACAAGAGAATACGGTACAAGAAGAACATTGGTAAGTTCCAGGAGGAAGCGAACCTCTACGCAGTTAAAACAGCGGTGGATGCTGCCAGCGTGTCGGCGCAGGCTAGCCAGGCTAACTCTCCGGCGACGCCCAACTCAGGTACCGTGTGCCCCTGCCAACCACCCCTGACCCCCACCCCTCCATCCATCTCAATCACCCTGCCTCCCCACACCAATCAGCTGAGGTCCATGCTATTACACACACATTGTAGTTCATACACACTGGCAGAAGTGTAGAACCACATACACGGAATGTCACGGCAATGTCTGCATTGCTGTCTTGTCCTGTCTGCATTGCTGTCTTGTCCTGTCTGCATTGCTGTCTGTCCTGCCTGGCTGCGTGTCTGGCTGCGTGTCTGGCTGCGTGTCTGGCTGCGTGTCTGGCTGCGTGTCTGGCTGCGTGTCTGGCTGCGTGTCTGGCTGCGTGTCTGGCTGTCTGTCTGTCTGCCTCTGTTGTCTGGCTCTCCATCTGACTTTTCTTCTGTTCCTGTGCTTGTTTGGTGTCTGATGCATTGCTGTGATGTCGTTGCGCTCACAGATTTTCTGTAGTGGAGTTTTTTTTTTAAACCAAATCTTATTTTGGACCAGATTAATAATCTTGTTCAAAGTTGCTTTAATGGGGCCTCCCGGGTGGTTAAGGACGCTGTACTGCAGCGTCAGCTGTGCCACCAGAGACTCTGGGTTCGCGCCCAGGCTCTGTCGTAACCGGCCGCGACCGGGAGGTCCGTGGGGCGACGCACAATTGGCCGAGCGTCGTCCGGGTTAGGGAGGGTTTGGCCGGTAGGCTCATCGCGCACCAGCGACTCCTGTGGTGGGCCGGGCGCAGTGCGCGCTAACCAAGGTTGCCAGGTGCACTGTGTTTCCTCCGACACATTGCTGCGGCTGGCTTCCGGGTTGGATTCGCGCTGTGTTAAGAAGCAGTGCGGCTTGGTGGGTTGTGTATCGGAGGACGCATGACTTTCAACCTTCGTCTCTCCCGAGCCCGTACGGGAGTTGTAGCGATGAGACAAGATAGTAGCTACTAAAATAATTGGATACCACGAAATACTAGAGATACTAAAAATGAAAAAAGTGGCTTTAATGTTGTAGAAAGTGGTCATTTTCGGGGATAAATGTAGCTTGACTCAGCAGAATCTTAGCTGCTGGGCTATTGCCCTAAGCAATAACTCTTAGTAGGAAATGACCATCATCCCCCATCGGATTATAAATCCAATTAAATCCAATCCAATTGTATTTTTTCTTTCTGAATGTCTGAATGGTTTCTGTTCAATTTCACCACTTCCTCTTTCGATGTCGTCATTTTAACATGATATATTTCTTATTTATCCTACTACTACTGCAAACTCCCACAGTCACCCTGTTGGCTGTCTGTCTTTATCTAGCAGCCAGCACACCTTTGCATTAGTGTACATACATATACAGTGCCTTGCGAAAGTATTCGGCCCCCTTGAACTTTGCGACCTTTTGCCACATTTCAGGCTTCAAACATAAAGATATAAAACTGTATTTTTTTGTGAAGAATCAACAACAAGTGGGACACAATCATGAAGTGGAACGACATTTATTGGGATATTTCAAACTTTTTTAACAAATCAAAAACTGAAAAATTGGGCGTGCAAAATTATTCAGCCCCCTTAAGTTAATACTTTGTAGCGCCACCTTTTGCTGCGATTACAGCTGTAAGTCGCTTGGGGTATGTCTCTATCAGTTTTGCACATCGAGAGACTTTTTCCCATTCCTCCTTGCAAAACAGCTCGAGCTCAGTGAGGTTGGATGGAGAGCATTTGTGAACAGCAGTTTACAGTTCTTTCCACAGATTCTCGATTGGATTCAGGTCTGGACTTTGACTTGGCCATTCTAACACCTGGATATGTTTATTTTTGAACCATTCCATTTAGATTTTGCTTTATGTTTTGGATCATTGTCTTGTTGGAAGACAAATCTCCGTCCCAGTCTCAGGTCTTTTGCAGACTCCATCAGGTTTTCTTCCAGAATGGTCCTGTATTTGGCTCCATCCATCATCCCATCAATTTTAACCATCTTCCCTGTCCCTGCTGAAGAAAAGCAGGCCCAAACCATGATGCTGCCACCACCATGTTTGACAGTGGGGATGGTGTGTTCAGCTGTGTTGCTTTTACGCCAAACATAACGTTTTGCATTGTTGCCAAAAAGTTAAATTTTGGTTTCATCTGACCAGAGCACCTTCTTCCACATGTTTGGTGTGTCTCCCAGGTGGCTTGTGGCAAACTTTAAACGACACTTTTTATGGATATCTTTAAGAAATGGCTTTCTTCTTGCCACTCTTCCATAAAGGCCAGATTTGTGCAATATACGACTGATTGTTGTCCTATGGACAGAGTCTCCCACCTCAGCTGTAGATCTCTGCAGTTCATCCAGAGTGATCATGGGCCTCTTGGCTGCATCTCTGATCAGTCTTCTCCTTGTATGAGCTGAAAGTTTAGAGGGACGGCCAGGTCTTGGTAGATTTGCAGTGGTCTGATACTCCTTCCATTTCAATATTATCGCTTGCACAGTGCTCCTTGGGATGTTTAAAGCTTGGGAAATCTTTTTGTATCCAAATCCGGCTTTAAACTTCTTCACAACAGTATCTCGGACCTGCCTGGGGTGTTCCTTGTTCTTCATGATGCTCTCTGCGCTTTTAACGGACCTCTGAGACTATCACAGTGCAGGTGCATTTATATACGGAGACTTGATTACACACAGGTGGATTGTATTTATCATCATTAGTCATTTAGGTCAACATTGAATCATTCAGAGATCCTCACTGAACTTCTGGAGAGAGTTTGCTGCACTGAAAGTAAAGGGGCTGAATAATTTTGCACGCCCAATTTTTCAGTTTTTGATTTGTTAAAAAAGTTTGAAATATCCAATAAATGTCGTTCCACTTCATGATTGTGTCCCACTTGTTGTTGATTCTTCACAAAAAAATACAGTTTTATATCTTGATGTTTGAAGCCTGAAATGTGGCAAAAGGTCACAAAGTTCAAGGGGGCCGAATACTTTCGCAAGGACCGTTCAAAAGTTTGGGGTCACTTAGAAATTTCCTTGTTTTTGAAAGAAAAACACTTTTTTTTGGTTTGTTTAAAATAACATTAAATACAGTGTAGACATTTTAATGTTGTAAATGACTATTGTAGCTGGAAACGGCTGTTATGCTATTTTTATGGAATATCTACATAGGCGTACAGAGGCCCATTATCAGCAACCATCACTCCTGTGTTCCAATGGCACGTTGTGTAAGCTAATCCAAGTTGATCATTTTAAAAGGCTAATTGATCATTAGAAAAACATTTTGCAATTATGTTAGCACAGCTGAAAACTGTTGTTCTGATTAAAGAAGCATTTTGGGGTTTGATTACAGGCTCAAAATGGCCAGAAATTAAGGCTATTCCGTGCAAGAAATTGCCAAGAAACTGAAGATCTGGCACTATTCCCTTCACAGAATAGCGCAAACTGGCCCTAACCAGAATAGAAAGGAGTTGGAGGCCCCGGTGCACAACTGAGCAAGAGGACAAGTACATTAGAGTGTAGTGTGAGAAACAGACACCTCACAAGTCCTCAACTGTCAGCTTCATTAAATAGTACCCGCAAAACACCAGTCTCAACGTCAACAGTGAAGAGGCGACTCTGGGATGCTGGCCTTCTAGGCAGAGTTCCTCTGTCCAGTGTCTGTGTTCTTTTGCCCATCTTAATATATATATATTTTTTGGCAAGTCTGAGATATGGCTTTTTCTTTGCAACTCTGCCTAGAAGGGCAGCATCCCAGCGTTGCATCTTCACTGTTGACGTTGAGACTGGTGTTTTGTGGGTACTATTTAATGAAGCTGCCAGTTGAGGACTTGTGAGGTCTGTTTCTCAAACTAGACACTAATGTACTTGTCCTCTTGCTCAGTTGTGCACCGGGGCTGCCTCTTTCTATTCTGGTTAGGACCAGTTTGCTCTGTTCTGTGAAGGAAGTAGTACACAGCGTAGACTGACGAGTTTCAGAAGAAAGTCCTTTGTTTCTGGCCATTTTGAGCCTGTAATCGAACCCACAAATGCGGATGCTCCAGATACTCAAATAGTCTAAAGAATGCCAGTTTTATTGCTTCTTTAATCAGAACAACAGTTTTCAGCTGTGCTAACATCATTGCAAAGGATTTCCTAATGATCAATTATCCTTTTAAAATGAAACTTGGATTAGCTAACACAACGTGCCATTGGAACACAGGAGTGATGGTTGCTGATAATGGGCCTCTGTACGCCTATGTAGATATTCCATTAAAAATCAGCTGTTTCCAGCTACAATAGTCATTTACAACATTAACAATGTCTACACTGTATTTCTGATCAATTTGATAATTTTAACGGACAAAAGAGCTTTTCTTTCAAAAACCAGGACATTTCGAAGTGATCCCCAAACTTTTGAACGGTAGACTGTGTGTACACACACACACACACACACACACACACACACACGTATGTACCAGCTACCCCTATTTGCTCAGGAAGCAGACAGGAGCAGGTAGGTGATGTACCATTGTCATTGTGAGCCATACTGTATGTCTGCTTCATAGAAATCTATTCTATTATTATCTGAATTCTATTCCCATGGTCTGCCTCTCCTGCAGTAAGATTACAGCTCGCTGGTGGACTGTCGGGTATCAGCACTCGGTCTCAAGACTTAACAACTAAAAATGTCTGAATTCCACTTTGACGCTCACTCGTTACAGTTTAACGAAAACTTCGACTGCCGTTTTTCATGTAATAAGACATTTGTGTTGTCTTGATTTTGGTCCGTTTCGAACAAGAAAGTTGCAGTTGGCCCTATAGTTTGGCTATTTCATTCTTCTGCACTAGCCTCATACTTCATTCACAACAACGTGAGGAAGGTGGAAATTTAGGATCCAACTGTACAATGTATTGGATCATCTTGGCACCCAGAAGGCTGTGTCACGAGCGACTAAATCATTGCTCACCTCATTCTAAACACTAACTGTGGTCCACGATCCTCATGTTTTCAACACTAGCCAATGGGTTGTGAGCACGGGTATGAAGGTCTCTTTTCAAAAGCCAGTGTACTTTTAACTTCCTGGTTGAACTGTGATCTCTGACCCCGGCACACTGCGGTGCCTGATTTGACTGACAGAGCCACACTGAGATGCCTGATTGGCTGACACAGCGTGTGTTGCCTGCAGGGTCATCAGGGTCATACAGCTTGTCTCATGCTGGCGACGCTGCTGCTGCCTACCTCGGCCTGCACCCCTTGAACCTCAACGGGGCTGGGGAGGCCATCCTCAACATCTCTCCCTCTCTGCAGCCCCAGGTAGGCACTGAGGACCTCTAGGAAAGCCTGCCTCAATGCTCCAACCCCCTCCAATCCAGTCTCTCTAGGTTTGCAAAATCCCTGTAACGTTCACAAAATGTCCTGGTTTTCACAATCCTGGTTGGAGGATTTCTGGAATTGGGAGGGAATAGTGAAGGCAATCCTGGAATTTGTTCAAACAACATTTCTTAAAAAAAAAAAAACAGGGCATTTTGGGGAGGTTTCCGGGACTTTACCACCCCAAACATCACAGCTCCTCCTAGCTATGATGACCCCCACCTCCCTCTCCTCACCCCTGATCCCTAAACACCCAACCCAACACCCCCTGTGGCACCTGTCCCTGTTCCACCTAGCAGAGAAACATGCCTCAGGTACATTTTGGCCCTTCCCCCTCTCTCTCCACCTTGTTTCAGTTAAGCCTTTGGTGTACCTACCTTACCATTCTCCCCCAGTTATTTATCCATCCATTTCATCTCTATGTCCACGTTTTCTTCTCCAAATGCCACCCTATTCCCTATATAGTGCACTACTTTTGATGAATATGGTACCATTTGGGACACAGCCAGCCCATGGCCCTCTCTCCATCCTGTCACCATGGAAGCCAAAGGCCCCCCCCTCTACTCCCCATTACTCTGCTGTTGTTGCCCTCCGCTGTTTGTAAACCTGTGGAAGTGTGGTGTTGCTGAAGAGGATCCACAGATTTCTGCTGTAAACAGCCTGAGGTTAGCCTGGACGGTCAGTGGTTGAGGGAAATTCCTCAGTTGTATTTCCTTGACTCTGCTGTGTCCGCATCCTTCTCAAAACCCATTGGAGGAGAATGTCAGAGGGGCGAGACCGCTGGCTTTCTCATCCAATAGGTTTTGAGAAGGTGGAGAGTGGACACGAATGCAATTGAGATTCTCCCTGACTAACCGGATGGTAGGCAGCATTTTCTGCATTCCATCAGTGATGACTGAGAATACAACATCGTGCGATTTAAATTAGGTAGAAATCATTTCATTTCATCAATCTTCGAATGAACAATACAGGAGCAATAGATATTGGCTTGTAATGTTAGAACTGTGATAGCAGAGGCAGATGGATAGTGTATGAACCCAAAGTCAGGGTTGTACAGAGAAGTGTGCAGAGGTTAGCTCGTAGGGAACCAGCAGTCCAAACCAAGAGCCATGCTGCTTTTGCATTGACCGATACAGCAGAGGTTTGTGGAAGCTTTAAAGTTCCTTTAATTCCCACCTGTGTTTGTGTGAGACTATGCCCTGATTGATGTGTAACTGTGTGTGTGTGTGTGTGTGTGTGCCAGACCCGGGTTCAAATAGTATGTTATCTTCCAAACACTTTTCCTGCACTTGATTGAGCTTGTGTGGCACAACGGAACCAAGCCCGTGCAATTAAATGCGCTCAAAGTATTTGAAAGGAAACAAATCCTTTTTGAACCCAGGTCGTGTGTGTGTGTGTGTGTGTGTTCGATCCTTGTGGGGACCTAAACTCCCCACAAGAATAGTAAAACAAGGAAAATGTGTGTATGTGCATGCATCTCGTAGCTGATGGCGCCCGTCTTGTCTCCGTCCAGGTGGATACCCTGCACCGTGTTACACGCCTGACGGCAGGCTATGAGGAGCTGACCACTAGCGCCCTCTATGCCCCACACCGCCTCGACGTGAGTCAAACCTCCTTTTATTTAGACATAAAGAAATGCATGCCTATCAACAAAGTAATTGTAGTCCAGGTATTTAGAGCATTTCACACGTGGATTTTACCAGGGTCACAACATGCCTATATTAAAAAGTCTAACAAAACTAGCTGCCCAAATTGACATCTTTTATTTTTCTCTCCTGGTTCTTGCCTTCTAGACTAGCAACAGCTGGCAGGACAACACCCACCCCTCCTGTGTCACTTCTCCACCAGCCCCCCCTGGCAGCGTCCACTCTGACACCTCCAACTGAGACACCCCTCTTCCTCCACCCCAGAGACCTCTTTCTTTTGGGATATGCTCAGACTATCCACTTACACCCCCCCCCCCATCCTCCTTCCTGCCTACCTCTCCACTACCGGTCCGGACTGGGCAACCCATGCCAGGCGCTGTGTATACACACACATACGCACTCTCAAACACACACTTCTATGGACTGTTAAGATGGAAAAGTGAACAGAAAACATTTACCTTCCACACTAGAGAAATTCTGAAGGCTCGTTTTTGTCTTCATATTGAATGAGGAGACTGACTGGCGCCTGATCATGACATCATAACCCCTCGCTGCCTCCAGGACCTTTGACCTTTGGGGAACTACCAACCCAACCTGGCTGTGTAGGGCAGGTGATGATCACTGTCTGTACATTACCTGTGTAAATGCTCATGTCAACTCCACACAGTGTTCACAGCCTGTCCATTACCTATCCCTTGTGAGGTTCTGGTGTTGACGCGTGTGATAGTGGTCACACACACACTCTCTGGCGATACGGATCACAAGACGAGCTCTGCTCACCTTGCTTGTACCAAAGTGATGTCCTCTCTCCTACTTCCCCCAACCTGATAGTTTTCACCCCCCTTCTGTTCCTCTGAGAACCAACTGGTAACACAAAGACACCGCTGTTGTTTCTCCCATCTTTTAGTATTGAGCGAGTGCTTTATAGGTCAGATATGCACACACCACCCACTTTTACAACCCCTCGTATGGAACGTGGACACATCTGTCAAGCACAAACGTTTGCACCTTTTTACAGGTGCCGTCTACCTGGTGACAGTAGTTCTGGGGAGTTGAGCATACAGTTGGCCTGAGGGCAGGACTGAAGATGGAGTGGGGAAATGAGCGATCCTCGTTAGTCCTCCAGAGGTCGTTTCTGTTGCGTCCCCGTTCGGTTAGTCATCAAAAGCTATCGACTCTTTTGTAGGCGTTTACTTTCCTCTGTCAACTACTTTTAGTTGATTGTAGCCTTTTTCTTTCTAATGTTGTTTCACAAAGAAATGCACCAGCCACCAAATAAACAGTTTGTTTATAGAACTTAAATGTGGTGTTGGGACGGTGAAATGAAATACGTTTTGGGGCAGAGAGATGGCTATTTCATTGGGGGGACAAAATGTGACATGAAAATATTTGTGACCGTCTTCCAATGCATGTAGGCTTTTTAGGTGTTCAGTGATGGCTCTCATTTAAATATTCGAGTTATTTAGCTTCTTCACTTTTTTGTTTTCTCAAAGACACAGACCAAAAAGGAGTAATGCGTTATGCTGTATGTACAGAGTTTCTTAGACGTTTCAATCGGGATGGCTTAATGAACACAGCCCAGCCTTGCCGTATTCATTAGGAACGGAACTGGCTGAAGCGGAGGGACTTACCATGTTTTGCCATTGCTAAACATTTTTGCTACGGTACAAAACGTTTCACTTTCGGTGGACACTAATGAATAGGACCCTGAGTTTATACTCCACCAAATGGTCTCTGGATCAGAACTTTCCTGGGGGCGTGCACCGAAATGCTTGAAGTCAGAGGTTATGGAGTACATTCAGCCTTTACATTTTTTTTTTATCAGTTAGTCTTTGGTATATTTAACAACTGTGGCCTCTCCACTAGCTGGGTATTGTTCAGTAGGGTGAAAACATTTTAAAACCGAGTGATACGGGTAGATGCTACTACCTGAACTTATCCAATAGGAATGCATGTTTTTGGTTGCAAACCGTTTTGCTACGTTGTGCCCTACTGAACAGGACTCGGGTGGAAGTCCCCGGTCCAGACAGGGCTTAAACTCTCATCTACTCATAATAATCTGTCTTGCTCACAGGCCACACTACAACTTTGCATCGTACCAAAAATACCAGTTATCAAGATGATTATACTTCACACAAAAAAGTTGGTGAATAAAAAGTTTTCCGTTTTGGGGTAGAGGGAATTGTATTTGTACTTGTCTTTTTATGGTGTTGTCTGGCCTCATGTCGTTTAAGTTTGAGGTTATATGGGGGGGGGGGGGGGGGGCTGTTTGTCTGTCACACCAGTGCTAAAGAATTGATTGTATTGTTGTGGAGATGACAGAGCATCGTTGCCATAGTGAGCACCTGTTCCATGGGAAGGCATGTTGTTTTCTCCCTTTACTCCATCTCAGAATCTGCTGGTAAAAATGGATCCTATTGGTTTAGCTCTATGATTTGGCCAATCAGCAAGGGCTTTACTCTGTTAACTGTTACCAAAAAGGTACCACTGGTTTTATTACGATAAACAAGGTAGTCTTCAGTTTCTCTGATTTCATTTCCTTTTTATTTTCATTCAGCTTAAAATTGTTATTTACAATCATACATCAACTGTTAAGAGTACCGGGCATTTTGATAAAGGACAAACTATATATTAAACAGATATACATACATCGTTACAGAGAACTCTTATATTGTATTACCCAAATTAGTGTCCTTGTTTACTGTTATTATAAACATTTCATATAGCTTATTATATCTTACCACTACTACACCAAATTAGTCTTGTCTTTTTCTACCAGTCGTAAATGGATGTCACTGTACAGATTGTGGAATGTTCGTTTCTCTTTTTATAAACCCTCTGCTTTATTTTTGGGTGAGTTGCCTGATTGTTTGGTCTTTAATGTTCTGAGGTTGGGGTCAAGTTAATTATTATTTTTTGAATGATTATTTGCATATTTTAACTTGGTCTTTTTGTTAATTGGGGTTATGGGTATTGTAGTTTTGTTTGGTACTGTGTGAATTCCAATTGGAACTTCTGTGAAACCGCATTTTAGCAATAACAGCTGAATGATTAATGCCAGCGCCATTGTTGGCCATCTTGCTAGCATATACCGTGAATGCATTTAATCAAAGTCTCTTTCTCTCACATTTTTAGAAATCCCTTATCCATTTTACTTCGGTCATTTTGTCTGTATTGACCCTATTTTATTTTTTATATTTTGTTTTCTCTCAGTATTTTATACTAACGATACAGTTAAACGTAAAAATTGAGCTATTCCTATACAGGTTGAGCCAATAGTGAGTCACCTACTGTAGGATTCTACCACAGAATATGCTATCTGCGACCGTAGAATTCCACAGCACCAAATCAAACGATACATTAAACCCGTTAATGTGTCACTTTGTTTTGTTAGTATCTTTGTATATTGCTCCCTCTTCTTCGTCCCCTTGTATTTTAAATACCCCCTCTCGTCTCTACCTCCGTCTCTTGTATATAAAACCCCACTGTTTCAAGACCTGCGTGTCTGTACGAACTTATTTTATACCTCAACTTTAGAATTGTTCTAGAACGAGTAAAAAGAATGACAAGTTGTAGTGTTCCTTATTAGAAGAAAAAAATGAATAAAATAATTGTGCTTTTCATTATTTGGGGTTGGTTTTTATTTTTATGATTAGTCATATCTATGCTCTTGTGACATTTTAAACAAAAATAATGACACCCTTTGAAGGTTTTACACAGTTGAAGTTTACATAAACCTTAGCCAAATACATTTAAACTCAGTTTTTCATAATTGAAACCCGCCTCTGTAGCTAAGTTGGTAAAGTAGATCGAGCATGGAGCTTGCAATGCCAGGGTTGTGGGCTCGATTCACAGGACGCAAAATGTATGCATGATCGAATGTCACGCAGTTTCATTTCTAGTAAATAGTGAAAGGGTGATTTTCAGCTTAAATTCCAGGCTTCCCTATATCCCCGTGCTGGTATTTTTAAAGCATCTCATGGCTCGTTATGTATCACATAATTGAACTGTGGCACATGGAGGTAGTCTTTCCCTAGACAGTTTGGCTGTTTCTGAATATCTCAGTATTAGTGTAACGCATCTAGATAAACAAAACATACTGTACAAACAAGCATCCCAAAATGTACACATGAGTATGGCGTCATAAATAACCATATTGTCCAGTGCTTATCCATTGTCCTCCTGTTTCAACCCCACTAACAGCTTTATTCAATCTGTATCACGGAAGTTCAGCGTAACAGTGATTTAAATTTAAACGCAAGGTTCCCGCATTAGCAGAGACGCATTCACAGTAAACGCTGCATATGTCAATCGGAAATCACCTTGCAATTTGTAACGCTTCACCGACAGATTGAATAGAGGCCTACATTCACGAGTGGCTGTAGATCTTAATGTCCATGGTGTCAATATGATTGAATCCAGCTGTCAGGGCGAAGAGGCTTGTCGCCACTCTGTCTTTATCAGCTGGAGGGCAGTAAAGTTGGCTTTCTCTGATTTTACTTCACAACCATTATCTACCTGTGGGGAGCAGACACAATATCGTCTTTACTGTTTGAACAATATCAATTGTATAGTAACCTCTGCGTTCAGAAAGTATTCATACCCATTGACTTACTCCACATTTTGTGTTACAGCCTGAATTCCATATTTTGTTTCACCAATCTGCAGTACACACACCCATAATGAAGGGCCCGATTCTGATTTAGGAAATTAGGCCTGCCTACGCACGCCTTTCGTTTTCACTTCTCAGTAGTTGGTATTCAGACTTACCTTATGAAAGGTGCCTTTGCAGGTGTGGTTCCCTTCCGCGTGCTGAATAAATAATTCACCCGCTAAAAACCCTTCCACTTGCGAGCCAATATTTCTCGGTGAGTTTATTCAATAATCCATTTGAATATGGTGTACTATTAGAATTGTGTCCGATTAAGGCAGCCCAACGCACCTCTGATTCAGAAGGGTTGGGTTAAATGCGGGAGACACATTGTTGTTCAACTGACTAGGTATCCCCCTATCCTTTATGTTTCTGCATTTTGAAATCGACCAATGTAATTAAACGGAATGATAATATGGGCTAGACCACGTGAAGGGAAATAACAGTAAATTGGCAGTTGAATGTGTTATTAGGCCTATGGCTAACACTTATGATAGAAATAGGAAAGCAAAAAAAACATTGAGTATCTCTGCAACTTAAAAGGCCATCATTTAAATGCTGCATAATGGCACTGTATTTCACAGTATTTCACTTTCATCTCCAGCAATAAGGTAAAATATCTAAAAACTAGTATATTTAAAATGATCTTATCCAAAACTGAATACTTATTTACCTAGCTCTTATCAAGTTGTAAATTAGTGCATGAATGGTGTTATTTCTATCTGAAAAAAACAAGATGCTTTTTCCCCTTCATTCATAGTTCCCTCACAAGTAAAGGTGGTGGAATAAAGTGAAGGTCAGAATATGGCTTATCGAATAGCACACTATTCTAATGCTTAAGTTCAAAATCAGAATATGCATTAAAAGGGAATCCCGTTCCATTTACGCGCTCTTAATTTTTTTGAAATTGTAGCAAATGTATTGAAAGTGAAATCACATTTACATAAGTATTCACACCCCCAAGTCAAAACTTTGTAGAACCAACCAGCTTTGAGTTGACTTGGGTATGTCTATCAGCTTCGGCACATCTGGATTTGGGGATTTTCTCCAGCTCTTAAGTTACTGAACAGAAATATAGACGCAACAATTTCAAAGATTTTACTGAGTTACAGGTCATAAGGAAATCCATAAAATTCATTAGGCCCTAATCTATGGATTTCACATAACAGGAAATACAGATATGCAAAAAAAAAAGTAGAGGCCGTGAGTCAGAAAACTAGACCGTATCTGGTGTGACCACCATTTGCCTCACGCAGCGTTACATGTCCTTCGCATAGAGTTGATCAGGTTGTTGATTGTGGCCTGTGGAATGTTGTCCCACTTCTCTTCACTGCCTGTGTGAAGTTGCTGGATATTGGGCGGGAACTGGAACATGCTGTCGTACACGTCGATCCAGAACATCCCATACGTGCTCAATGGGTGACATGTCTGAGTATGCAGGCCATGGAAGAACTGGGATATTTTCAGATTCCAGGAATTGTGTACAGATCCTTGCGACATGGGGCTGTGCATTATCATGCTGATGATGGCAGATGAATGGCATGACAGGATCTCGTCACGGTATCTCTGTGCATTTAAATTGCCATCGATAAAATACGATTGTGTTTGTTGTCCGTAGTTTATGCCTCTATATCACGCCACCAATGGCACTCTTTTCACAGCTTTGACATCAGCAAACCACACGCCATACATGGGGGTCTGTGGTTATGAGGCCGGTTGAATGTACTGCCAAATTCTCTAAAATGATGGAGGCGGCTTATGGTAGAGAAATTAACAATTATCTAGCAACAGATCTGGTGGACATTCCTGCCACCATCATGCCAATTGCAAGCTCCCTGAAAACTTTAGACATTGTGGCATTGTATGGTGTGACAAAACTGCACATTTTAGAGTGGCCTTTTATTGTCCCCAGCACAAGGTGCACCTGTGTAATGGCCATGCTGTTTAAACAGCTTATTGGTATGCCACACCTGTCAGGTGGATGATTTATCTTGCCAAAAAGAAGAAATGCTCGCTAACAGGGATGTAAACAAAATGTGTGCAAAACATTGCTGAGAAAAGCTTTTTGTGAGTATAGAACATTTCTGGGATCTTTTATTTCAGCTTTACATGTTGCATTTATATTTTTATTCAGTGTTGATGTGGAGCGACGGTGAACAGCAATTTTTATGTCTTTACACAGATTTAATGGGATTCAAGTCAAGGCTAAGGGATTACTTTGAGATTCTTCAAATATAAAATAGATTATGATTTATTTAATACTTTTTTGGTTACTACATGATTTCATAGTTTTGATGTCTTCACTATTATTCTACAATGTAGAAAATAGTAAAAATGAAGAAAAAAAAACTCTGGAATGGGTAGGTGTGTCCAAACTTTTGACTGGTACTGTATGTAAATTGAATATGTATTTCATTTAATATATTTGCTAAAATTTCTACAAAAAAATGTTTTCACTGTCATTATGTATTGTGGTATTGGGGTATCGTGTAGATGGGTCAGAAAAAAAACATTTAATACATTTTGAATTCAGACTAATGTAACCGATGTGAAATGGCTAGCTAGTTAGTGCTTAAATCGGTGCCGTCACTTGCTCGGAGACCTTAAAGTAGTGGTTCCCCTTGCTCTGCAAGGGCCGCGGCTTTTGTGGAGCGATGGGTAATGATGCTTCGTGGGTGTCAGTTGTCTATGTGTGCAGAGGGTCCCTGGTTCGAGCGAGGGGACGGACAAAAGTTATACTGTTACACTCACACAACAAAACGTGAAATAAGTCAAGGGCTATGAATAATTTATATAGATATATCCTGTACATATTTTTTTATTGTTGATACTTTCTGAAGGCACTGTATCTCTGCGTAGAGACAGACACACAATATTGCTCAATATCATAAATAGTAAATGTTCAAAGATAGCGGCACGCTGTGACAGTCACAAGTGTTAGGTTAAAGTCTAAAGGGAGAAGCAAAGGTGAAAGATGAAGAGGCACGAGATAAAACAGGAAATTAGAGTCACCATTTAAATACATTTGGAATACAAAGCTTTCAAATTTGTGTTCTCTTTCAGAAATCATGTAATGATGGCAGACAAAACTATTTTGTCACAACGGAGCCCATTAAAAAATCCAAACCAGAGAAAATATTACACAATGGTTTTGCTGTATGTCGTCTCTCGGTCTAAAGTTTGTTCTCCCTCAGGAAAAGGAAAGGTATTCAAATTTTGATTGTGGAAAAAAAGTTGCAGAAGAACACCAAGCAGAGAGAGCAGTTACAAGCAGAGAGAGCAGTTACAAGCAGAGAGAGCAGTTACAAGCATAGCACCACATCCACCAACTAAACAGATATTCCCATCAAATAATCCATTGGAATAAGTAGTTAGAATATGTGTCAGTCAGTCAAAGTTCAAGCCAGAGCCGTTTGGGGTAAAGAAAAATATTATTGGTCACCCCTTGCCAGTACCAGCTTCTGAATTATTGTAAGAAATTAAAATCTAGGTGAAACACACCTAGTGAAACTAAAGAGGAAATGTGTCATGTGAGCCAGAATGGTAAATCGTTGTGAAGTAAAAGCATATTTTTAGATGTTGGAGAACAACAAAAAGCATGATTAGAACCCACAAACCGTATAAAAAGCCTATAGCATCGTAATGGGGATCTATCTCAATCTTTACTTGATTCTTTGCACCCTCTCGCCTCATTCTCATAACCCATTAGACACGAAGGCCCAAAGAGAGGGACCTTGGACCTAGTCCTTCAATACAGTTGAGAAGGAGGTAAGGAGATAGGATGCCAGGAATCACAGGATTGTTTTTGTTGAAAGAGCTGACCCGTAATCTTTCTGTGGTAACCTACCTCTGGTTGCAGTGTGTTGAACTCCACAGGGGACTGCTCCCCCTGGTGGTCAGAGCTCCTCCTACACAGGCAGCACAGGATACACTTAAAGGTCCTTCTCATCTCCTCGTCCCGGAAGGAGTAGATAATAGGGTTAACCAGGGAGTTACACTCAGCCAGGATCAGACAGTACTTCTCATAGGTCAAGGCATGGCTGTCTTTACCCATGATCCCATCTAGCAACAGAGTCATCAGGCCCGGTGTCCAACAGATGACAAACACACCTTGGGAGAGAAGGGAAGCCAAGGAGGAAAACATGAGAGGATATGCCATACCCATGCCATTCACTTGTCAATTAAAACAAACAATTATGTTCCCCATAACCTTACAATAGTATGTATGTTTTAGAGAGTTGCATTGATCTGGAAAAAAGGTTGGGTACCTTTTAGCAATGAGTAAGTTGTAAGTAGGGATGTGAATGGAAATGATTTGAGAATAGAAACAGTCAAATAAAATGGTAACGATTGTTGAACAGTATTAGTTTCAATAGCATCACATCCTCTTGGAAGTGTACGTTCCAGATCCCACTCACCCAGTACAATAGAGATAGTCTTCATGAGGTTAAAGACAGTCTCGTTGTGCCTCAGTTGGTGGGAGCTGTGCTGAGACATCCGTTTACCCTTACGTCTCACGTAGACATAGATGCGTGCGTACACAGCCACCATGACAGAAAAGGTGAGCAGGTTGAGAGACGCCCAGAAGATCATATACCTGGAGAAGAAAATACTTTGTCCTTTGCTTTAAACCCAACATCCTGAGACACACACACACACACATACACACACATTGAAAGCCAAGGTCAGCCAGCCACACTGCAGAAGCACTCTTGGAGCAGATCTAGGCTAGGGCACAACGGCAGGAGATGGCATCTAGGATACTTGGGACGCCAACAAACCTCAAGTCCATTTGCCAGCACACTCTCGACCAGGGGTCGTACGTATCAAGCATCTCAGAGTAGGACTGCTGATTTAGGATCAGCTTTGCCCTTTAAATAACATTTTATAGGACAAGGGGGACCTGATCCTAGACTTAGCTGGTTACCTGCGGCTGTAGAGCGGGGCGATGATGGAGCAGTCGCTAAGCTGGCACTCACAGTTCCACCCCATGGAAGGGACCAGCCCCATGATGATAGACACTGCCCAGATACACACGATCAGCAGCACCACCCGCCGTTTGGTCATCTTGCTGTGCAGCTGCATCATCATAATAAAAATAAAACGTATAACACAGCACATACAGAGACCGCAAATCAATGTACATTATTAGTATTATTACTTTTTTTAAATAGAGTAGAATGATAAAAACAAGTACAAACACATAAGATACGAAAAGAACAGCCAGACTAATTTAAAGGAAAAGGCTTTGGAGTCTGTTATAGAGTAGTTAGTCTTTTTTTACCTGCATGGTAATTATGGTCTGGTGACGCTCCACCGCCACAGCCAGCAGGTTGGCCACAGACGCCGTCAGGCTCATGTCCACCAGAGCATTCCTAATGAACCATTGCTGCTTGGACAGCCTGAAGAAGAAGAAGATTCCTCTGTCGTCAACTGTCACAGAGACACTGAGATTAGTATGTCTTTTATCCAAACCCACTCGAGACACACACACATACATTACAAACACCTACTGAGAAGTTGGAAGTCACGGTCAGCCACAGTGTCGTGCCCATAGAGCAGTTGAGGGTTAAATTTGCTGAAGGACACAACGGCAGGTATCTAGGATACTGATTCGAACCAGTGACCCTCCGGTTACCGACCCGGCCTCTCTAGACTACTGTCCGCCCTACCTGATGGTCCAGGGTCCTGTGTTGAGCACGAGGTTGGTGTAGGCCAAGCCGGCGAACAGGTCCGCAGCGGCCATGTTGGCTAGCAGGAAGTAGATGGGGAAGTGGAAGCGTCGGTTGATCAAGATGGCCGCCATCACCATTATGTTGGACAGGATCATAATGAGGCAGATGGTCAGGCCCAGGACCACGACCACACAGTCCCTGACACGCCAGTGTCTGCTGATCTCCTTACCTACGTAATCGTAGAAGAAGGTGACGTTGTGGCTGTAGTCACACGCGTTTCCCATGCCACTGCTCTCCATGGCGGCTGGAGACAGAGACAGAATGGAATGGAATTCGGTAAAAGTAGGTGTGAGGCCCTTGGCTCCGCTAGGAGTTGACAGGAATAAGTAAAGTCAAATGAAGGTCTTCTCTGTATGGCATTACTTTGCCCATTCATAGATGCTAACTACCTTGAGCGCCTTTTGATGAAGGTATCCTGGGTGACTTTTGTTGAGAGCCCCGATGCTTGCTCTAAACGTTAACATGGATCGCTTGCGGTACGGTCTTGGAAACCTATCTTTCATAACAATAAAATAAAAGGCTATATTACTACACATAGGGTTAGTCTTTATAACCCTTTATAGGGTTATTTTAGAGTTAGTCTTCCCACACGGACATACAGTTGAAGTCTGAAGTTTACATACACTTAGGTTGGAGTCATTAAAACTTGGTTTTTTTCAACCACTCCACAAATTTCTTGTTAACAAACTATAGTTTTGGCAAGTTGGTTAGGACATCTAATTTGTGCATGACAAGTCATTTTTCCAAAAATTGTTTACAGATTATTTCACTGTAATTCACTGTACCACAATCCAGTGGGTCAGAAGTTTACATACATTAAATTGACTGTGCCTTTAAACAGCTTGGACATTTCCAGAAAATGATGCCATGGCTTTAGAAGCTTCTGATAGGCTAATTGACATAATTTGAGTCAATTGGAGGTGTACCTGTGGATGTATTTCAAGGCCTACCTTCAAACTCAGTGCCTCTTTGCTTGACATCATGGGAAAAAATTATAGACCTCCACAAGTCTGGTTCATCATTGGGAGCATTTCCAAACGCCTGAAGGTACCACTTTCATATGTACAAGCAATCTGTCTCCTAGGGATGAACGTACTTTGGTGCGAAAAGTGCAAATCAATCCCAGAACAACAGCAAAGGACTTGTGAAGATGCTGGAGAAAACAGGTACAAAAGTATCTATATCCACAGTAAAACTAGTCCTATATCGACATAACTTGAAAGGCCACTCAGCAAGGAAGAAGCCACTGCTCCAAAACCGCCATAAAAAAGTCAGACTACAATTTGCAACTGCTCATGGGGACAAAGATCGTACTTTTTGGAGAAATGTCTTCTGGTCTGATGAAACTAAAATAGAACTGTTTGGCCATAATGACCATTGTTATGTTTGGACAAAAAAGGGGGATGCTTGCAAGCTGAAGAACACCATCCCAACCGTGAAGCACGGGGGTGGCAGCATCATGTTGTGGGGGTGCTTTGCTGCAAGAGGGACTGGTTCACTTCACAAAATAGATGGCATCATGAGGTAGGAAAGTTATATGGATATATTGAAGCAACATCTCAAGACATCAGTCAGGAAGAAGAAGATTGGTCGCAAATGGGTCTTCCAAATGGACAATGACCCCAAGCATACTTCCAAAGTTGTGGCAAAATTGGAGTGGCCATCACAAAGCCCTGACCTCAATCCTATAGAAAATATGTGGGCAGAACTGAAAAAGCGTGTGCAAGCAAGGAGGCCTACAAACCTGACTCAGTTACACCAGCTCTGTCAAGATGAATGGGCCAAAATTCACCCAACTTATTGTGGGAAGCTTGTGGAAGACTACCTGAAACATTTGACCCAAGTTAAACAATTTAAAGGCAATGCTACCAAATACTAATTGAGTGCAAGTAAACTTCTGACCCACTGTCAATGTGATGAAATCATTATCGCTACCATTATTCTGACATTTCACATTCTTAAAATAAAGTGGTGATCCAAACTGACCTAAGACAGGGAATTTTTACTAGGATTAAATGTCAGGAATTGTGAAAAACTGAGTTTAAATGTATTTGGCTAAGGTGTATGTAAACTTCCGACTTCATCTGTATATCCATGTTACAGCTCTTGTTTACGGAACATAGACGGAAGACAGAGACGACCACCTGTGCTAATTAGCTATCTAGCGTGCTCTGAACACCTGTGTGTAAGCGTAACTGGGGAGGAAGTGTAGTTCGTCAACTGGAAGCACACGGGCAATTCCACTTCAAATGTATACCGAACAGAAAAAAAATGATTTCAAAGTTAAACAAACCATACAACTCTGTTCACTATGACCAATTGACACGGAACATTTTTACATAAAAAAAAACACATTTCATGGAAGAACTGCAACGTTTGGTAACAAAATGTCTGTAAAATTTCCCTCCGCTTTTTATGTGTCCACATTTTCCAAAGATTATTGAACTACAGTAAATGATGTGGATTTACATCCAGTCGCAGAATTGTGGTAACGGAATTTCATCATGGGTATCCTGATCTGTACGACACAGAAATGCATCATTATGGATATGAATGTCATTCTCTTCATGGTAATGTATCCTAAATAGGTACACAAAAAAAGGTAGAAATATGTAATCATCCTTCGCATATTATTCTACACATTGGCTATTATTTTTTTATGAGCTTCGCCATTAAACAATACCAAATTTGGTTGGCCCTGACCGGAGCAAATCTGAACCAATCATAGATGTCTACGTTTCAGAAGTTTGGACAGCAAAGTACAGTATAGCACAGAACAGTATAGTAGAATATAGTACAGTAGAGTTCAGTGCATTGTTTACTCAACTTTAGTGTGCTCTACTTTGCACTGAACTCCATTATCCTACTCTACTGTTCAGTACAGGACTGTACTATACTTCTCTTTACTGTACTCTACAGCAAAGAAAGACCTAGCAAACCTACAGCTGGCTCAAAATAAATTAGCTCGCCTTGCCTTTAAGATGACGCCGAAGAGGATGTCTGAAGTTTTACATGCTCCTGACCAATTGTGCTATTTTGTTAGTTTTTTTCCCCGTTGTTTGTAATTTACGTTGTACATAATGTTGCTGCTGCCCTCTCTTATGACCGAAAATAACTTCTGGACATTAGAACAGAGATTACTCAACACGAACTGGAAGAAGCTTTCAGTTTCAGTCCAACAAGAAGGATATTCTGCTCTACCGGGAACAGGCCCAAATCCCCGTCATTTGTGTGAAAAAAAGACAGAGGAAAAGAGGACACAGATCTGGTTGCCTTTTGAGAATCCATAGGCGAGCGAGTAAATGCCCACTGCCTTCCGTTCTACTTGCTAACATGCAGTCATTGGAAAATAAAATTGATGACCTACGATTACTATTATCCTACCATCAGGACATTAAGAACTGTAATATCTTATGTTTCACCGAGTCGTGGCTGAACGACTACACGGATAATATAGGCCTGGCGGGATTTTCCATGCACCAGCAGAACAGAGAAACTACGATGAAGGGTGGGGGTGTGTGTCTTTTTGTCAATAACAGCCGGTGCGCAATGTTTAATATTAAAGAAGTATCGAGGTATTGCTCGCCTGAGGTAGAGTACCTTATGATAAGCTGTAGACCACACTATCTATATTGTTCGTAGCCGTCTATTTACCACCACAGACCGATGCTGGCACAAAGACAGCACTCAACCAGCTGTACAAGGCCATAAGCAAACAAGAAAATGCTCATCCAGAAACGGCGCTCCTAGTGGCCGGGGACATTCATGCAGGCAAACTTAATTTACCAAATTTTTACCAGAATGTGCAAACAGAGGGAAAAAAACTTGAGAACAACTTTAATCCACACACAGAGATGCATACAAAGCCCTTAATTTGGCAAATCTGACCATAATTCTATCCTCCTGATTCCTGCTTACAAGCAAAAACTAAAGCAGGAAGTACCAGTGACTCGCTCAATACGGAAGTGGTCAGATGATGCGGCTGCTACACTGCAGGACTGTTTTGCTAGCTCAGACAGGAATATGTTCCGGGATTCATTCAATGGCATTGAGGAGTATCCCACCTCAGTCATCGGCTTCATCAAAAACTGCATCGACGATGTCGTCCCCACAGTGACCGTAGGTACATATCCCAACCAGAAGCCATGGATTATAGACAACATCCGCATTGAGCTAAAGGCTAGAGCTGCCGCTTTCAAGGAGCGGGACACTAATCCAGACACTTAAAAGAAATCCCGCTATGCCCTCAGATGAACCATCAAACAAGCAAAGCGCCAATACCGGATTAAGATTGAATCATACTACACCGGCTTGTCGGATGTGGCAGGGGTTGAAAACTATTACGGACAACAAAGGGATACCCAGATGTGAGCTGTCCAGGGACGCGAGCCTACCAGACACGCTAAATGCCTTTAATGCTCGCTTCGAGGCAAGCAACACTGAAGCATGCACGAGAGCACCAGCTGTTCTGGATCACTGTGTGATAACGCACTCGGTAGCAGATGTGAGCAAGACATTTAAAAACAGGTCAACATTCACAAAGCCGGGGGGCCAGATGTATTACCAGGACATGTACTCAAAGCATGCGTGGACCAACTGGCAAGTGTCTAACCCGACATTTTCAAACTCTCCCTGATTGAGTCTGTAATACCTAGGGTTGCAAAATTCCAGGAACTTTCAATAAATGCCCTGGTCTTACAGAAATCCTGGCTGGGATTTTGGGAAAATCAAGGAATTTATTCAAAGTTCCAGGAGACCACCATAGTCCCTGTGCCCAAGGAAGTGAAGGTAACCTGCCTAAATGATTACCGCCCCGTAGCACTCATGTCGGTAGCAATGAAGTGCTTTGAAAGGCTGGTCATGGCGCACATCAACAGCATCCTCCTGGATACCAAAGGGGTTAGGGTCCCAAAAACTCTCACCATTATTGATTAACGGGACCTTAAGATTCAAAAGTTTTGCTACAGGCCTTATAATAGATACTGTTGCTATGTGTCTAAAAACTCTGCCACTATACGTTGCACAAGCCATCTACAGTTGAAGTTTACATACACTTAGGTTGGAGTCATTAAAACTCATTTTTCAACCACTCCACAAATTTCTTCTTAACAAGCTATAGTTTTGGCAAGTTGGTTGGGACATCAACTTCGTGCATGACATGTAATTTTTCTAACTGTTTACAGACAGATTATTTCACTTATAAAGCAAGACAAACTCAATGTATCACAATTCCAGTGGGTCAGAAGTTTACATACACTAAGTTGACTGTGCCTTTAAACAGCTTGGAAAATTCCATAAAATTATGTCATGGCTTTAGAAGCTTCTGATAGGCTAATTGACATAATTTGAGTCAATTGGAGGTGTACCTGTGGAGGTATTTAAAGGCCTGCCGTCAAACTCAGTACCTCTTTGCTTGACATCATGGGAAAATCGAAAGAAATCAACCAAGACCTCAGAAAAATATTGTAGACCTCCACAAGTCTGGTTCAGCCTTGGGAGCAATTTCCAAACGCCTGAAAGTACCACGTTCATCTGTACAAACAATAGTATGCAAGTATAAACACCATGGGACCACGTAGTCGTCATACCGCTCAGGACGGAGACATGTTCTGTCTCCTAGAGATGAACGTACTTTGGTGCGAAAAGTGCAACTCAATCACAGAACAACAGCAAGGGACCTTGTGAAGATGCTGGAGGAAACAGGTACAAAAGTATCTATATCCACAGTAAAATGAGTACTATATTGACATAACATGAAAGGCCGCTCAGCAAGGAAGAAGCCACTCCTCGAAAACCGGCATAAAAACAGTCAGACTACGGTTTGCAACTGCACATGAGGACAAAGATCATACTTTTTGTAGAAATGTCCTCTGGTCTGATGAAACTAAAATAGAACTGTTTGGCTATAACGACCATCGTTATGTTTGGAGGAAAAAGGGGTGAGGCCTTTAAGCCAAAGAACACCATCCCAACCGTGACGCATGGGAGTGGCAATATCATGTTGTGGGGGTACTTTGCTGTAGGAGGGACTTGGTGCACGTCACAAAATAGATGGCATCATGAGAATAAAAATTATGTGGATAAATTGAAGCAACATCTAAAGACATCAGTCAGGAAGTTAAAGCTTGGTTGCAAATGGGTCTTCCAAATAGACAATGATCCCAAGCATACTTCCAAAGTTGTGGAAAAATGGCTTACGGACAACAAAGTCAAGGTATTGGAGTGGCCATCCCAAAGCCCTGACCTCAATCCTATAGAACATTTGTGGCCAGAACTGAAAAAGCGTGTGCGAGCAAGGAGGCCTACAAACCTGACTCAGTTACACCAGCTCTGTCAGGAGGAATGGGCCAACATTCACCCAATTTATTGTGGGAAGCTTGTGGAAGGCTACCCAAAACATTTGACCCAAGTTAAACAATTTAAAGGCAATGCTACCAAATACTAATCGAGTGTATGTAAACTTCTGACCCACTGGGAATGTGAAGAAAGAAATAAAAGCTGAAATAAATCATTCTCACTACTATTATTCTGACATTTCACATTTTTTAAATAAAGTGGTGATCCTAACTGACCTAAAACAGGGAATTTCAACTGGGATTAAATGTCAGGAATTGTGAAACAAATGTGGCTAAGGTGTATGTAAACTTCCGACTTCAACTGTATATATTAGTCTTTGTGGTTAAGCCCTAGCTGTTGCAAGAGTGTGCTTGGAGGCTAGGTCGGAGTCAGACCGAAACTTGATAAAGAGAAGTAACCACTGTCTGGTATTGACATTTTGATCTTGTGTGACAGTGGACAATGCTAATGAATTCAGAAAAACTACTGTACTAGGTTACCTTATAAGGTAACCTCAGCATATTGCTGTATACATACATTGACATAGGTGATCATACCACTAGGGAGTGATGGCATGTATAAAATCAGCTGTGCTTTTAGGTGGGGTGTAGAACTTACTGTGAAACATACGTGCGGTGTTTCCATTGTCACTTCTGTCTGCAATTGCATTAATAAAGGTTTGATTGATTTACTTAAAGATGATATTGTCTGACTGCTGATTTCACCAATAAGCCAACGATTGACAAGGAACCTACCCCGACAATACCCTAGACCCACTCCAATTCGCATACCACCCCAACAGATCCACAGATGACGCAATCACACTCCACACTGCCCTTTGCCACCTGGACAAAAGGAACACCCGTGAGAATGCTGTTCATTGACTACTGCCCAGCGTTCAACACCATAGTGCCCACGAAGCTCATCCCTAAGCTAAAGCTATTAAACACCTTCCTCTGCAACTGGATCCTGAACTTCCTGACGGGCCACCCCCAGGTGGTAAGGGTAGGCAACAACACATCTGCCACGCTGATTTTCAACACTGGGGCCCCTCGGGGTTGTGTACTTAGTCTCCTCCTGTACTCCCTGTTCACCCACGACTGCATGGCCAAACGACCCCAACACCATTAAGTTTGCTGACGACACAACAGTGTCACCGATAACGATGAGACAGCCTATAGGGAGGGCAGAGAACTGGCAGTGTGGTGCCAGGACAACAACCTCTGCCTCAACGTGATCAAGACAAAGGAGCTGATCGTGGACTACAGGAACAGGCGGGCCGAACAGGCCCCCGTTAACATCAACGGGGATGTAGTGGAGCAGATTGAGAGCTTCAAGTTCCTTGGTGTCCACATCACCAGCGAACTATTATGGTCCAAACACACCAAGACAGTCGTGAAGAACAAAACATTTTCCACCTCAGGAGACTGAAAATATTCTGGGTCCGCCTGGTACCGCCTGGTATGGCAACTGCTCGGCATCTGACCGTAAGGCGCTACAGAGGGTAGTGCGTATGGCCCAGTACATCACTGGGGCCAAGCTTTCACAAAGAACTAACATCAACAACATGCATGAGTCTTTCATGGTTGAGGTTTGAGGATAAATGTACTACTTCTCTTCTAGTCTTTTTAAGAAACATGTTGAAAATGCCAAAAGACTTGAATAATCTATTTGCATACACTTCAAAACAGACACACAGTACCAGTCAAAAGTACACCTACTCAAAGATTTTTCTTTATTTGTACTATTTTCTACATTGTAGAATAATAGTGAAGACATCAAATATATGAAAGAACACATATGGAATCATGTAGTAACTAAAGAAAGTGTTAAACAAATCAAAACATATTTTATATTTGAGATTCTTCAAAGTAGCTACCCTTTGCCTTGATGACAGCTTTGCACACTTATGGCATTCTCCCAACCAGCTTCATGAATGCATTTCAATTAACAGGTGTGCCTTGTTAAAAGTTAACTTGTGGAATTTCCTTCCTTAATACGTTTGAGCCAATCAGTTGTGTTGTGACAAATAGCCCTATTTGGTAAAAGACTAAGTCCATATTATGGCAAGAACAGCTCAAATAAGCAAAGAGTAACAGTCCATTGTTACTTTAATACATGAATGTAAGTCAATCCAGAAAATGACAAGAACTTTGAAAGTTTATTCAAGTGCAGTCGCATAAACCATCAAGCGCTATGATGAAACTGGCTCTCATGAGGGCCGCCACAGGAAAGGAAGACCCAGAGTTACCTATGCTACAGAGGATAAGTTCATTAGAGTTACCAGCCTCATAAATTGCAGCCCAAATAAAGTAACAGACGCGTCTCAACATCAACTGTTCAGAGGAGACTATGTGAATCAGGCCTCAAATTTCTGCAAAGAAACCACTATTAAAGGATACAAATAATAATAAGAGACTTGCTTGGGCCAAGAAACACGAGCAATGGACATTAGACTGGTGGAAATCTGTCCTTTGGTCTGATGAGTCCAAATTTGAGATTTCTGGTTCCAACCGCCGTGTCTTTGTGAGACACAGAGTAGGTGAACGGATGACCTCTGCATGTGTGGTTTCCACCGTGAAGCATGGAGGAGGAGGTGTGATGGTGCTTTGCTGGTGACACGGTCTGTGACGTATTTAGAATTCAAGGCACACTTAACCAGCATGGCTACCACAGCATTCTGCAGCGATTCGCCATCCCATCTGGTTTGGGCTTAGTGGGACTATCACTTGTTTTTCAACAGGACAATGACCCAACAAACATCTAGGCTGTGTAAGGGCTATTTGATCAAGAAAGCAAGTGATGGAGTGCTGCATCAGATGACCTGGCCTCAACGCAATTGAGATGGTTTGGACCGCAGCGTGAAGGAAAAGCAGCCAACAAGTGCTCAGCATATGTGGGAACTCTTTCAAGACTGTTGGAAAAGCATTCCAGGTAAAGCTAGTTGAGAGAATGCCAAGAGTGTGCAAAGCTGTCATCAAGGCAAAAGTGTAGCTACTTTGAAGAATATAAAATATATTTTGATTTGTTTAACACTGTTTTGGTTACTACATGTGTTATTTCATGGTTTGTGTCTTCACTATTATTCTACAATGTAGAAAATAGTTTTAAAAAATAAAGAAAAAACCTTGAATTGGTAGGTGCGTCCAAACTTTTGACTGGTACTGGACATACCCCACCAGACACGCCACTATGGGTTTCTTCACCGTACCCAAAACAAAAACAGAATTCATGCGTCACTCAGTTATGTAATGCTCTGCCACCAGAGGTTAGTCAGGCAAAAAGCAAGTTTCGTTTTAGAAAACAGATTAAAGAAAACATTGTATCACAATGCCTATCCTCTTTCTAAAGTTCTAATTTAACTATACATAGGAATAGGAATATGTATATTGGAATAGTGTGTAAATTGTATTTTTGTTGTCGCTTGGTGTCTTTCCAATTTATAACTCTTATTTTATATATAGAATTTCACGTAATATCTTATGTTGTTCTCGTTTATAACTGTTCTGTACTTTGTCATGCACTTGTATGTTTATGTGGAACCCAGAAAGAGTAGCTGCTGTATGTAGCTGCTGCATTAAATTGCAGAACTTCCGTTAAAGATTTTTTGCAAATCCAATTTGGTAATAATTCCTAATCAAAATTAATATCCGTAAAAACACTAACTAATTGATAGGTCTACCTTTACTTGTAACTTCTGTAAACGTTCATTATTCTCCCTCATGAGGGATATCTTAAAGATATGTGTTTTTTTTGTAACGGAATTTCAAGACACAAGGCAATGTTTCTTAAACTTACAGAAGGCAGAAAAAATATCATGAACTAAATGTAAGTGTTGATAACTTGGCAGGGGTATTTCTAAAACTTTAAGACTTTTTTTCTGGTAGATATTTTCTAAACCCCTTTTTCATCTGACAATAAATCAAAGCCTTTGCTTATTCCACATTTTTTGAATGTAATATGGTTGAAAAATGTATACATGCCTTCATATATTTTTTTTAAAGACTCATAGCTTTCATTTAACACCCAATTTGATATGCTCCTATAAACATTTACATGGAAATGACCACACACATGGTATGGATCTGTGCAAATCTGCTACAGTAACAGGCATCTTTTTTCTTTGAAAGATTCTTTCTTGCTGATATGAAAGATAAGGGCCATATATTTCGAAAAACCGTTAAAACACAGCATTGTAATTGCAGTTCACACAGAGCTGTGGGTGAAGCTGACCACTGAAACCCCCTATACAGAGCTAGGCTTTTACTGCTTTTACTGTTTTTACTGTTTTCTATTTATTTTTTTATTTAACTAGGCACGTCAGTTAAGCACAAATTATAATTTCCCCAATGACAGCCTACCCCGGCCAATTCTGGGCTAATTGTACACCGCCCTATGGCACTACCAATCACGGCCGGATGTGATACAGCCTGGATTCGAACCAGTGATGCCTCTTGCACTGAAATGCAGTGCCTTAAACCACTGTGCCACTCGGGAGCCCTATACTAGACACCTTGTGCCAGATGTGATATAGGCTTACTGACAGTAGTTGCCTCCACTGATTCTACCCCCTTAGGCCTATTATGGGACAGTTTCTGCCACAAAAAGGCATGTGGAAACCAGCAGAGTGCAGGTTGAGTGTGTGAACTCAACCTGGTCTCAAAGCATTTCGTATTATTCTGGAACGAAGTCCGAGACACTCCTTTTAGTAAGATTTTACATTTGCTATGGTTACATAAGACAGATGGTTATTTAAGTCAAAAACTAAAGGAGGGGAGTTGGTCAGGGTGGATGGGTATAACGCGAATGTCTAGCAACCCAAAGGTTGCGAGTTCAAATCTCATCACAGACAACTTTTCAACTACTTACTACTTTTTAGCTACTTTGGAACTACTTAGCATGTTAGCTAACACTTCCCCTAACCTTAACCATTTTAGCTAACTCTTACCTTTACCCTAACTCCTAAACTTAACCATAACCCTAATCCCTAGCCTAGATAATGATAGCGAGCTAGCCACCTAGCTAGAATTCATAACATATACGTTTTGCAAATTCGTAACATATTGTATGTTAACAAATTCATAACATATAATACAAATGTAATTTGTAAATAATCATACGAAATGGGTGATGGGCATCCACAAATTAATTCATACCATATGAAATATAACATTTACTAAATGCGGATTTACGTACAGAATAATACGAAATGCTCTGACACCAGGTTGCTGAACTGTATTCTAATACTTTGCGTGAATAAACAGATAACTATCTGATCGCGCCGTGCACTGTTGCAAAATAACAATTTGACAGATATCCAGTTTTTCAAGTTAAACTTAGAACATTGTGCAAGACCAAGACACCAAACCTTATAGTTAAACTTTACATTTTCTTGAACAAACATAAAAAGGTCTACGTGACATTGTTTTATTCCCTCTGTAAAATCAGGTGTAAACAAAGGTACAAGGTACGGTTACAGTAAAACAAGGACTGGAGGTACGGTAGAACTAGAAGAAAATCGGAAAGGTTTACAGAATGACGCCTAGTTAAGAAGTTTCAACTTTGTTTTAACTCTTATAACTCTTCAGACAAAACATGTGCAGACTTTTTCAGAATAAATACAGGGACTAGAAGTAGCCTTCTGTGATTGTCATACCTAACTACACACAATTTGATCAACGCTGGACCTGAGTTTGTAATTGAATTACCGAACCCCACATTATACACCCAAGAATAATCATGCGTAGGCTTATAATAAACATTCGGTTGCTTACCGCTGTTTTAGAACAACGTTTCCCTCCAATATAACCCGAAATGTAATTTATATGTTGAACACTTCCAACAGGTAAATGTACCTTTTCACCCTCAGGGACCAGGGTTCCGGTCTAAAAGCACGGTTTTGACTACTCCTACAGTTTTGCTTCGGTACTGCAGACGAACTGACGCCCGGCCCAGAAAGACAAATTCCATACACGGCCACATAAACAAGTCAAATAACCAATAAGACACCACCTACAGCCAAAGTTAGTAAAGATGTCTAAGTTTATTTATATGTGAGTTTTGGAGGCCTGACCAAATTTACATCGAAATGTAAAGATCTGTCACACGTTGAAAGCAAGTCTAAAAAGCGCTAGATCTGTTCTATGTGCGCTATTTCTATGCTTCCCTGGGTTTCATTTTTGCATCTTTTACTTTCGATTTTGTACACCAGCTTCAAAAACCAATACAATAAATGTTGGTTATTGAAAATATATTTCTCAGCAGTTTAGATGGTACAATGATACTATAAACTGCATGTTTTACCACATAAACTGAAATTAGACAAACTATTGGAATTTTTGCAAGCAGGAAATGGCAGAGCAATTTCTGCATATTGCACCTTTGACATGTTATATTCATCCAAAGTCTGGCATGTGTTAGGATAATGTGATGACGTTGTCGCTGCTCCCTGTGCGCACTGAGTGCTAGTGGTTATGTGATGTTGATCCATAAAAACCGGATGCAACCCGGAAATAAACGGTCCATGTATTGGCAATATGCGAACGTGAGTAGATTTCCTTGGGTTACGGTCAAATCACTTAAGACACACCCTCGTTCACTTACCCTCTCCTTATGCCCTTGGGGGATCCCCGTCGCCATCTTGCTGGGTGGTCCAAATGATTAGCCAAGCAAGGGAGGTTTGCAACGTAAGCCCCTCAGCCTTCGTTTTTATTCGGCTTTGCAAGTGTACTATTATGTTCACTCCCGGGCCTGAAACTCCCCATAATTCAATTTGCGACGATTGTACATCCGCTAAGAAAAGTCCGCGAAAACTTAAACAACATAATTGGAGAAGTCAACGTAGAAGTGTAAGTAAAAACGAACGCAAATAAGTTAGAAATTGTATTACTGCGTAAATATATTTTTGTTTGGTTAACTTTGGAAATTGTAGAAATAAAAAATGTTCCTTCTTCAGAAGTTCCAGCTCGGCAGCCTAACGTTAGTTAGCTAATTTATTTGCTAGCTTTCATACAGTAGGCATATATTAATAATAATATATTTAATATAAGTAGACATGCACTCATAATTGAATGTAGTGCATATAAAGCACCCACAAACCACTGGTGGCTGAATACACAATCATCGCGGGATGAACGAGTGACGAATTTCCAGCCAAGGGTGGGCCATTTAAATAATTTCTTCCTCATTTTTTAAAATTATATATATATATTTATTAACAACAAATCAATACAGAAAGTACATGAGGGAACACAAGTGTATATATAAATAATGTGACGACCCTTGGTTTATAAGAGCGGAAATCTACTCTGCCGCACGAGCATGCTTTTGCGTCACAGTCGATAGCGCGCTGGACCTCGGGCTCGAAGGTCGAGGGTTCGAAACCTGCTCCCTGCTATTTCATTACAATAATATACAAAGGACAATTGTGCTAGGGGGTACAATGTCAGGACCTTAAGGGACATACATAGAATTCTAAGTGTAACAGCTTTTTTATTTTTTGTCGTAAGAAAATGTGGTGTTTTGTTTTTAAATTTGCATATGTGAATATGGAATTTGGCCAAAATAATAATGAAATTAATGACATAAAATTGTTTAAACTTATTTCTATCATAGGTAAAGAATCCAAGCAGTACATCCCTCCACAATAGTGTAAAATCTTCATAAGTGTGTTCAATTATAAATCTATTGATGTCTTGCTACATGAATACAATGCCAAAAAAAAGATGCAACAACGTTTCTGGTACAATTTGAGTTTGTTTTTCTTAAACTTCTTCATATTGGCATGTTGGCAGGATCATATTTATGAATAATTTTAAAGGAAAGTTCCTTAATTTTGTTACCAAGTAGATATGTGTGTGGCAACATCCAACATTTTTTCAACAGATATTATCAATAAAACTGTTCCAATAAGGCATGACATAAGGTATAGATACAACATCCTGCTGAAACAAGGTTTGTATTGATCTGTTGTTGAATGAACCAAAAGAGAAACAAATCTTTCCTACTGATGAGTCAACAGGGTTAACGGAAGGTAGGTTCTGAGGGTCAGGTCTTGACACGTTCCTGAAAAATAAAGCAACACCTGAGGGAATGGCATCTAAAACAATTGCAAAATCTTTAGGTCTTGTAAAGTGATAAGAATTCCTTATAAATACGGTTTTTTTTTTTAAAGAGTTGACTCACCAATAGGATATTATTTCAGAACCAATATTCTAAAAGCAAAGTATTTTATACAATATATCCCGATTATTCCATATATATCTGTGTGGAGAAAATTATACTTATAAAAGCAGAGTTTCACTGGAACTTGGTCAATATTATAATTGCAAATTAACATGAAGTTGAGGCCACCAAAAGTAGAGAAGACATGAGGAATAACATTTCACATAGAAGTGGGTCTTATTAGGAATTGTTTTATTCAATTGATCTTAAAAGCCCTCCATACTCATAAGTGTTCATTACAACAGTTGTCCTAACATAATGGGTACGGTTTCTCCACAGAAAGTTGAAAAGCATCTGGTCTATTGGCTTTCTTATTTTATCTTCAAGATATAAAGATAGAGTGCCATATGTTAGTCTAGAGATACCTTCAGCCTTGGTTATTAGGACTCTTCCTTTTAAAGATAAGTCCCTCTGTAGCCATTGATTTAGCTTCTTCTGGGCTTTTTTAATAAGAGGGTTAAAATTAAGTAAGCCTCTAGACTTCTGATCCTCAGTAATGTTTTTTTTTCACCTTTATTCAACCAGTTAGGCCAGTTGAGAACAAGTTCTCATTTACTACTGTGACCTGGCCAAGAAAGCAAAGCAGTGTGACAAAACAACACAGAGTTACACATGGGATAAACAAAAGTACAGTCAATAACAATAGAAAAATCTATATACAGTGTGTGCAAATGGAATAAGGAGGTAAGGCAATAAATAGGCCATAGTAGCAAAGTAACAACAATTTAGCAAATTAACACTGGAGTGATAGATGTGCAGATGATGTGTAGGTAGAAATACTGGTGTGCAAAAGAGCAAAAAAAAGTAAATAAAAACATTATGGTAGTTGGATGGGCTATGTACAGCTACAGCGATCGGTGAGCTGCTCAGATAGCTGATGCTTAAAGTTAGTGAGGGAGATAAGTCTCCAACTTCAGTGATTTTTGCGACTCGTTCCAGTCATTGACAGCAGAGAACTGGAAGGAAAGGCGGCCAAAGGAGGTGTTGGCTTTGGGGGTGACCAGTGAGATATACCTTCTGGAGCGTGTGCTACAGTTGGGTGTTGTTATGGTGACCAGTGAGCTGAGATAAGGTGGAGCATTAAATAGCAAAGACTTATAGATGACCTGGAGCTAGTGGGTCTGGCGACGAATATGTAGCGAGGGCCAGCAGGTCAGTGATCTGTTTGTTAACTTGGCTTTCAAAGACTTTGGAAAGGCAGGGCAGGATGGATATAGGTCTGCAATAGTTTGGATCTGTCACCCCTTTTGAAGAGGGGGATGACCGCGGCAACTTTCCAATCTTTAGGAATCTCGGACATCACGAAAGAGAGGTTGAACAGACTATTAATAGGGGTTGCAACAATGGCGGCGGATAATTTTAGAAAGAGGGTCCAGACTGCTGGCCAAGTTGATTTGTACGGGTCCAGGTTTTACAGCTATCTGGATTTGGGTGAAGGAGAAGCTGGGGAGGCTTGGGAAAGTAGCTGCGGGGGGTGCTGAGCTGTTGGCCGGGTTGGGGTAGCCAGGAGGAAAGCATGGCCAGCCGTAGAGAAATGCTTATTGAAATTCTCAATTATCGTGGATTTATCAGTGGTGACAGTGTTTCCTAGCCTCAGTGCAGTGGGCAGCTGGGAGGATGTGCTCTTATTTTCCATGGACTTTACAGTGTCACAGAACATGTTGGAGTTAGAGCTGCAGGATGCAAATTTCTGTTTGAAAAAGCTAGCCTTTGCTTTTCTAACTGATTGTGTGTATTGGTTCCTGACTTCCCTGAAAAGTTGCATATCGCAGGGACTATTCAATGCTAGTGCAGTATGCCACAGGATGTTTTTGTGCTGGTCGAGGGCAGTCAGGTCTGGAGGGAACCAAGGGCTATATCTGTTCTTAAATATACATTTTTTGAAAGGGTGCATGCTTATTTAAGATGGTGAGGAAATTCCTTTTAAAGAACAACCAGGCATCCTCTGACGGGATGAGGTCAATATCCTTCCAGGATACCCGGGCCAGGCCAATTAGAAAGGCCTGTTTGCAGAAGTGTTTTAGGGAGCATTTGACAGTGATGAGGGGTGGTCGTTTGACCGCGGACCCATAACGGACGCAGGCAATGAGGCAGTGATCGCTGAGATCCTGATTTGAAAACAGCAGAGTGCAAGTTGGTCAGGATAATATCTATGAGGGTGCCCATGTTCATGGATTTAGGGTTGTACCTGGTGGGTTCCTTGATCATTTGTGTGAGCTTGAGGGCGTCTAGCATAGATTGTAGGACGGCTGGTGTGTTAAGCATATCCCAGTTTAGGTCACCTAGTAGAACGAACTCTGAAGATAGATGGGGGGCAATCGATTCACATATGGTGTCGAGGGCACAGCTGGGAGCTGAGGGGGTATATAACAGGCGGCAACAGTGATGGACTTAATTCTGGAGAGATTCATTTTTAAAATTAGAAACTGGAACTGTTTGGGCATAGACCTGGAAAGTATGACAGAACTTTGCAGGCTAACTCCTCCCCCTTTCGCAGTTCTATCTTGACGGAAAATGTTGTAGTTGGGGATGGAAATCTCAGAATTTTTGGTGGCCTTCCTAAGCCAGGATTCAGACACGGCTAGGACATCAGGGTTGGCGGAGTGTGCTAAAGCAGTGAATAAAACAAACTTAGGGAGGAGGCTTCTGATGTTAACATGCATGAAACCAAGGCTTTTACGGTTACAGAAGTCAACAAATGAGAGCGCCTGGGGGCACACAGGGCCTGGGTTAACCACCACATCACCCGAGGAACAAAGGAGGAGTAGGATGAGGGTACGGCTAAAGGCTATCTAGTGCGTTGGGAACATAATGAAAGGAGCATAATGAAAGGACGTGGTAGCATAACATAGATGGGTATGGTAGGGTGCGGGTACAGTGGAGGTAAACCTAGGCATTGAGTGACGATGCCTAAATATTTAAGTTCTTATTTCACTGGAATACCATAATATGAAAGTGCCACACAATCTTTGACAGCCATGAGTGCACATTTATTAATGTTAAGATATAGACCAGATGCTTTGGAAAAGGATTGTGTCACATTGATTGATATGGGAATCTGACAAGCGTCTTTCAGAAAACATTCCTTCCTCCCTCGCCAATTGCCCTGCAAGTGTATACTCGTCAGACGTCATCAGAAGTGTCCACTTAATTTGAGGGCTGAGGGGATAGGGTATGTCTTTTAAGTGTTTGGACCGCAGTCCTTGAAAACAATGGTCAGACATATTGAACGCAGTCTCCAGTTCTTATTATACCAAGAAAGAAAGAGGCCGAACTCGGTGGAAAATTCTATTCACTTTCAATTTAAGGGCTGCATTGATGGGAAACATTTGTTTCCATTGCCAAAGCAGGTGAAATACCATTCTCCAGCAGGTGGCGTTTTTGTTTTTGTTGCCCACCAAGCAAGGTCAATGAGTGACGAATTTAGTCAACAAAAAAATGAATAGTTTATTTTCTACGTGAGGTTTATTTGATCGAATAGATGTTACGTAATGCTTAAGTTGTTACTCGTGTACAGATAAGTAGGACACGTGATATCCCGGAAATTTTGGGGAAAAAACTCTTTATATCGGAGTTGTATCGATATGGCTATGCATGTTATGAGGCGAGTCAGCAAAGTATCGCTCTCCATTGAATACATGCAGTCACGTCAACAACCCTCATCGAATTTTCAAAAAAGTATTACAATAATGAGATCTATCCACCAATCCAAATAAAGGATAAGAGGGTGCCAGATTGCCCGCCGTCCCGCTTTGCAGTCAACGATGTCCATTGTTTAGGGCATAGAAACATGCATCTTGTCAGTATATCCATAATCTTTGTATTATACGGCAGTGGTTCTTATTATACCTCAGTGGTTTTCACCCGTGTCTACTTAGTTTAATGGTTGTTGTATATTGGCACGACAGTAAATGATGATTATGCCATAGTTACCATTTCTAAATAATATAACATTCTGAATTTGTTATTATAAAATGTATATATTGACACATTCATCTATTTCATCATTAATTTGTTATAAATGCAGAATATTTTTTTACCTGTTTTAATCCTAGTACCCACTACATTCTCCGTTAAAGTCTCGGATCCTACGGTTTACAATTATCAATTTGAGAATGGATGGAACATCAAGGTTTGGATTGCACTTGATTTTAATATTCTATATGTGGTTTGGGGTTCCACATTGTGTAAGAACTGCCAGATAGCCAGTCCATTTCTCGGGGTATCGGGCAAATGGGCTAGTCCATCTTTATCCAGTGGGCCTGTTTAAATTGTTGTTTTGCCCAAATTTCTCTTTAGTTGGTTAATAATGGGGGCCATGAGGATGTGCGTAAGCACCTGGGCCAATTTCTGGTCCCAGTCCGTTCCTGGATACCCCCATGTGACCTCCCATCCAGTTTAGTGACCCAATATTAGATGGCTTATCATCATCATCATCATCACAACTAGCCTTTGTAATGCAACACTCCCCACAGTTGGCCCTTGTTGGTTGCCTACAGGTGTGTGTTTTCCTCTATGTCCAATGTTTACCAATCAGAGGAAGAAGATGGCTGATATGTTTTAAACATACCGGTAGGTATGTTACTGGTAGAGTATAGGGAGAGGTGGGTAAGGTAGGTCACGCATAGGTGGATTACATACCGCAAAGATGCTTTTACACCAATCATCTACAACACTATGGACTGGATCAAACCAGGTAAAAATACATGGCAGACAAAAGTAATCAACAGAATTGGAAACCGATCAATATGATTGAATCTCATTTATTTCCAAGGGTTTGGAAATGTAGACAGTTGATACAGTACGGGACATTGTGTCTGGAGCAAGTGGTCTTAATGTCCAGGCAGTGACTGGGTTTGATTTGGTAACACGGCCACATCGTTATGGTAACATGATACAGTTATGATGGCAATAGGTTGAGACAGGGCCACTGTATCAATATGAACTGGCTGAAGACAGTGAGAATAGTAGAGAGGCCTAAAATACATTACAATTGTGAACAACAACAAAAAGACATCAAAACCACAATACCTTTTTCACACAATTCTGCTGACCCAAACCATACTGTGCTGGCTTAGATATTTTCTTTTCTAGCACGGTTCCAGCAACAATGGGGATTGCGTAACCAGGCCTGCTTTGCTCAGCTCAGTAGTGTGAAACTGTTATAGTGGTGATTCCCAGCAGGGTTGAGGTCAATTATATTTCAATTCCAGTCATTTCAGGAATACACAAAAATTCAAATTCTCTTCAATGCTTTGCAATGAGGAACATTTGAATTTGGTTTACTCTCTGAATTGGCTGGAATTGGCCCCGACCCTGATTCCCAGCAGTTCAGGACCACCATCCATTTACTCTCTGGTCCACTTGATGGCCCAGCCTGCACCTCTCCGTGAGGAGCAGCGCTCCACGTCCTTCTCCCTATCCAGAAGGAACTCCCACAGCAGCTGGTTGACCGTCTCCGGCTGGTCCTGCTGTACCCAGTGGCTGCACCCAGGGATGGTGTGTAAGGTGACGGACCCCCGGGCGTAGGGCCTGGTGCCCCCAGACATCCCCTCTACCAGGATGCTGTCCGCCTCGCCCCAGATCAGCAGGCACGGCACCTCCACTTCCTGGTGCTTGTAAAGGGCGTTACTGGAATCATATTAAATGTACAATAAAAAGTTCTATAAAACATATTGGTCTTGTGTATTTTTTTCCTGGTCCAAACAAACAAAGTACTGGTATGCTGTTTTCTTTCTATATTTCCATGTCCATCTTTTGTATTTTTTGTGGTGATTGCAGGAACAAAATCACCAAGGTGGTGATTCAGTGTCAGATACTGTATGTTGGTGGGGAAAATGAAATTCTATTTGACAGTCCACATGTTATCATAAAGGATATTGAGATGGTTAGCTATCTTTCTGACCTGAGTAGTGAGCGATAGTAGTTGAGGGGTGCGGTCAGCCCGCCAGGTTGGGACAGGCGGTAGAGATAACCCTCGAGCTGAGCTTCAGTCAGCCTGCGGGCACGGTTCCTGATGCCACCACGACCCCCACACAGCAGACTACGCACCAACTGGACACAAAAACACAGGAGAGGAGGACAAACCATGGTACTATGACCTGTAATCATGAAAAAAAAAACAGGGTGGAGGACTTAGTTTTACATGCAATGAGAGGACAGGACCTGGGTTCAAATAGTATTTGTTTTCTTTCAAATACTTTGAAAGGACATGCCTGGGGGGGGGCAGATTTGCAGGTTTTGTACTTTTGGGACTATTCCATTGCACCATGAAAGCACGATAGTGTGTATGTATGTATGTAACTATATGAGTCATAGAAGAGAAAGTGCCTCTATGCTGGTGTGAGTTTCTTAGACACTACCTTGAAGTCCTCCAGTGATAGAGTGAACTCTGGGAGTGCAGGGAGCTGGAAGAAGCAGGCATGACCACAGCGCAGAAGCTCAGAGGGCCTCCTCAACACTGCATCTAGGTGGAGAAAAGAGAGATCACACTACACATAGCCAGCTAGGACATTTCCAATATACTTCTATTCTCTGGAAAACCAAACTATACTGACCGAGCATCGAACTGAACCTATTTTAAAGCAAGTCCATAGATATGGTATGGTTCGGTTCAGTACCCATAAGGGAAAGTAATAGAACACGCACATGCAGGTACACACTCATCATTACCTAGCCAAGAGGCAGGGTGCGGTGCGTTCATGATGACCAGTCGCTGCACCATATCAGGCCTCTCCAGTGTGAAGTGCCAGGCCAGCATACCGCCCCAGTCATGGCCCACCAACACACAACTGGTGTGGCCTGAAATCCCAGAAGAAACAATAAACTGTTGAACCTTTGAGGCCCATTGAACTCCTTGTAATTCTATAGCACCCTTTCTAGTAATGTAGGATATTTGCTACTAATTTCTCCCTCGGGTCGTAGACAGTGAAGTCTGCATACATAGCCTGCTGTATATCAGGGAAATTCAACGAATGGCCTTCAGCCCTCAAATACTGCTGGTTTTCTTTTTTAGCTGATAGTTCATTCCTTGTGCGGAGAGACCACACACATCTGGTGTCCCTGTCCCAGTTCCCTAATTAGAAGGATAGACCAGCAGAACTTCAGCCCTCGAGGGCCAGCAGTTAAATAGCCTCGGTATACCATACGGGCTAACACGTGTAGTGTACCTAGTTCATCAATGGCGTCCCTGATATCGTGACAGAGTTTCTCCAGCGAGTAGTCCTCCAGCTGGGAGGGTGCGTCAGAGTCGCCACAGCCACGCAGGTCCATTGCCACCGTGTGGTACTGTCCACTAAACCCACACAGCTGGTAGCGCCACGAGTACCTGAGATAGAGATGGCGGGAGAGAGGATTGTTACTTTGCTTAATGCTGCCAGGTATAATTGTATTATGTTATAGTTATGATGCGTTGTAAAACTTGTCACTGTACAATATGACAGGAGATGTGATAATGCTTTATAATGCGGTAATAAAAAAGGAGTGTGTGTGTGTTACCAATTCTCTGGGAATCCATGAAGGAAGAGCATTAGAGGATTCCTGCTGTCTCCCTTGGTTACATAATGGAACCTCAAACCAGAGCTCTGTGATAAAAAGGGAGAAGAGGGAGGTGGGGGTGGGGGGAAAGATAGAGGTGAGGAGGAGGTGGAAAGAGAGGAAGACAGCAGAGAGATAGTTGAAGGGTTAACAGCTGCTGTGCTTTCCATCACTCTGGGAATTTGAAAGTGTTTGGCAGAATGACCCTGTTCTTTTTTTACATAGTTGTCGGTCCTCCAGCTTCTAATATTAGAGTAGAGTAGAGTGGAGATAGATAAGGTTGAAACGGGTGTGTATCCCATATGGCACTCTATTCCCTAGATGGTGTACTACTTTTCACCAGGGCTCATAGAGCTCTGGTCAAGAGTTGCGCAATGGGTCCTAGTCAAAAGTCGTGTGTTGAGTTCCATTAGGGATGCAGACAGGGAGGTGGCGTGGGTGATCAAACTAAAATTAGATACAACCCCTCAACTCTTGCACACATTAGTCAACTGGGCAATTGTCAAGACAGATAAACAGATAGCCTAATGTTGTATTTCACTTGAAAGACCCATTGATATTTTATTTACCCCGCTATCCCACCCAAACATGTTTGATTTCCATATGTTTTAGGGAAGTCATTAAGTACTCACCAATTGCTGACTGCAATAAAATGTAAAAATAGCAAATGTTATGCCGATAATAGCGGTGTTTTTCTCTCTCACTCCTATCTATTCTTACCCTGCCCCACAAGTAGCCGTGTTTGCCCAGAGTGGGATCACGCAGACATGCGGGCTGCTTCTTGCGGACTGTCCAATGGAAGGTCCCGTAGGGGTCTTTCAGTGCACGCCATGCGATCCGTGTAAGAACCAGTCCCGCTGTGAGTCCAGCCGTGCCATATACAAGAAACCAGTACAGCACAGACTGAAACCACAGACACAATCTGGTCGGAACCAGGAGAAGGTCCACGATCACGGAATTGCTCATTGCTCGCCTCCTTATTCTAGTTTTGGACCGCAAGTTTTAACAGGCTGTGTGTGAGTGCACCTGCTGTGTGTCTGTTGGGAAATCCCCAGTGGCGCATCCGCTTCTTCAATTTGGCGGATTGGAAAGAGTGTACCTGTCCCGCCTCATTTCAATACCCTTAGGGGAAAAAAAACGTTATTTCACAGGTGCAATGTCCCCATGTTTTTGGAACACTTCACGTGATATTTCTCCTGACGTTTCACATGTGGATGTTCACAAGTGATCGCAACCATTCACATGTGAAATCATGTGGTTTTGGGGACACTTCACATGTGATATTTCACATGGATTAAAATGTTCACGATGTCCTGCAGTCATTAGGTTGTCCCCAGAACGTCACGAAATAGCCAGTGTTTTCTACGTAAATAGGCTATTTGACATACATGATTGATTACATTGTGTATGTTTATTTACACATTATTTATTACTCAACATGTCCTGGCCTGGGAGTAAAACTCACAACCTCTTGGTTCACAGCGTTACGATCTTCCTGTAAAGCCACCATTTATGTCTGTGTCACTGATTTCAGCTGTATTCCTACACTTTGGACTCAAGTCAAATCTCAATTTTGTGTAATATACTCAATAAAAACGATTTCAGTACCTCCAGAAATTATTCACAGCCCGTGACTCTTTCCACATTTGTTGTGTTACAGACTGAATTTTAACAAAAAAATGATTATATTGGGATTTTGGGTCACTGGCCAACCCAATAATGTCAAAATGGAAATGTTTTGAAATTAATAAAAAATTTAAGTTGAAATCTCTTCAGTAAATAAGTATTCATCCCCTTTCTGATAGCAAGCCATAAGTTCAGGAGTAAAAACCAAAATGCTTAACCAGTCACATAAGTTGCATGGACTCACTGTGTTTAACATATATCTTTTTTTATGACTACCTCATCTCTGTACCCCACACATACAATTATCTGTGAGGTCCCATCAGTTGAGCAGTGAATTTGAAACCGATTCAACCACAAAGCCTCTCAAAGGCCACCTATTTTATTTTACCAGGCAAGTCAGTAAGAACAAATTCTTATTTTCAATGACGGCCTAGGAACGGTGGGTTAACTGCCTTGTTCAGGGGCAGAACGACATATTTTTACCTTGTCAGCTCGGGGATTCAATCTTGCAACCTTTCGGTTACTGGTCCAACACACTAACCATTAGGCTACCTGCCACACACATTGGTAGATGTGTGGGGAAAAAAACAGACATTGAATATCCCTTAGAGCACGGTGAAGTTAATACACTTCACACGGGTATCACGACACCCAGTCACTACAAAGATACAGGCGTCCTTCCTAACTCAGTTGCCAAAGAGGCAGGAAACCACTCAGAAATTTCACCATGAGGCCAATGGTGACTTTTAATGGCTGTGATAGAAAACTGAGGATGGATCAACATTGTAGTTACAATACTAACCTACATGACAGAGTGAGGATGCCTGTACAGAATAAAAATATTCCAAAACATGCATCCTGTAAGGCACATAAGGCACTATAGTAATACTGCAAAAAAAGAGGCAAAGCAATTACATTTTTGTCCTGTTATGAATACTTTCTGAAGGCACTGTATACGCTACAAATGAGGAAGCTTCACTCTCTCTCTCCCTCAAAAGTTAATATCCCTAAGAAAGTATGGGCTAGTTTTACAGATAGATTGCAACACTACTGTACTACATTGTACTCTAGTCCATCCCCGACATCACAGAACCAAATGTAGGACTTCACTAAGGAAACCAGTCCAGAGCCCTTATTACCATTACCTTATTACTGTCGGCTCATTCAGCCGACAGAAACTTTCAACCGGTTTTCCCCATTAAGCAGCGAGTCGGAGTCTGAGGCCGAGCCTTCTCTTGACTCTACTCCTCCCGTTACGGGGTCTGAGACGCCGAAGCTTCCCACCATGACAAATTGGAAACCCTAGTCATTGGCGACTCCATTACCCGCAGTATTAGACTTAAAACGAATCATCCAGAGATCATACACTGTTTAACAGGGGGCAGGGTTACCGACGTTAAGGCTAATCTGAAGATGGTGCTGGCTAAAGCTAAAACGGGCGAGTGTAGAGAGTATAGAGATATTGTTATCCACGTCGGCACCAACGATGTTAGGATGAAACAGTCAGAGGTCACCAAGTGCAATATAGCTTCAGCGTGTAAATCAGCTAGAAAGATGTGTCGGCATCGAGTAATTGTCTCTGGCCCCCTCCCAGTTAGGGGGAATGATGAGCTCTACAGCAGAGTCTCACAACTCAATCGCTGGTTGAAAACTGTTTTCTGCCCCTCCCAAAAGATAGAATTTGTAGATAATTGGCCCTCTTTCTGGGACTCACCCACAAACAGGACCAAGCCTGGCCTGCTGAGGAGTGACAGACTCCATCCTAGCTGGAGGGGTGCTCTCATCTTATCTACCAACATAGATAGGGCTCTAACTCCTCTAGCTCCACAATTAAATAGGGTGCAGGCCAGGCAGCAGGCTGTTAGCCAGCCTGCCAGCTTAGTGGAGTCTGCCACTAGCACAGTCAGTGTAGTCAGCTCAGCTATCCCCATTGAGACCATGTCTGTGCCTCGACCTGGGTTGGGCAAAACTAAACATGGCGGTGTTCGCCTTAGCAATCTCACTAGGATAAAGACCGCCATTCCTGTCATTATTGAAAGAGATCGTGATACCTCACATCTCAAAATAGGGCTACTTAATGTTAGATCCCTTACTTCAAAGGCAATTATAGTCAATTAACTAATCACTGATCATAATATTGATATGATTGGCCTGACTGAAACATGGCTTAAGCCTGATGAATTTACTGTGTTAAATGAGACCTCACCTCCTGGTTACACTAGTGACCATGTCCCCCGTGCATCCCGCAAAGGCGGAGGTGTTGCTAACATTTACGATAGCACATTTCAATTTACAATTTTAAAAAATGACGTTTTTGTCTTTTGAGCTTCTAGTCATGAAATCTATGCAGCCTACTCAATCATATACAGAGTTCCTCATTGAGTTCCCTGAATTCCTATCGGACCTTGTAGTCATAGCAGATAATATTCTGGTGACTTTAATAGTCACATGGAAAAGTCCACAGATCCACTCCAAAAGGCTTTCAGAGCCACCATCCACTCCGTGGGTTTTGTCCAACATGTCTCTGGACCTACTCACTGTCACAGTCATACTCTGGACCTAGTTTTGTCCCATGGAATAAATGTTGTGGATCTTAGAGTTTTTCCTCGTAATCCTGGACTATCGGGCCACCATTTTATTACGTTTGCAATTGCAACAAATAATCTGCTCAGACCCCAACCAAGGAGCATCAAAAGTTGTGCTATAAATTCACAGACAACACAAAGATTCCTTGATGCCCTTCCAGATTCCATCTGCCTACCCAAGGACGTCAGAGGACAAAAATCAGTTAACCACCTAACTGAGGAACTCAATTTAACCTTGCACAATACCCTAGATGCAGTGGCACCCCTAAAAATTAAAAACATTTCTCATAAGAAACTAGCTCCCTGGTATACAGAAAAGACCCGAGCTCTGAAGCAAGCTTCTAGAAAATTGGAACGGATAGGGCGCCACACCAAACTGGAAGTCTTCCGACTAGCTTGAAAAGACAGTACCGTGCAGTATCGAAGAGCCCTTACGGCTGCTCGATCATCCTATTTTTTCCAACTTAATTGAGGAAAATAAGAACAATCCAAAATGTATTTTTGATACTGTCGCAAAGCTAACTAAAAAGCAGCATTCCCCAAGTGAGGATGGCTTTCACTTCAGCAGTAATAAATTCATGAACTTATTTGAGGAAAGGATCATGATCATTAGAAAGAAATTACGGACTCCTCTTTAAATCTGAGTATTCCTTCAAAGCTCAGTTGTCCTGAGTCTGCACAACTCTGCCAGGACCTAGGATCAAGAGAGACACTCAAGTGTTTTAGTACTAGATCTCTTGACACAATGATGAAAATAATCATGGCCTCTAAACCTTCAAGCTGCATACTGGACCCTATTCCAACTAAACTACTAAAAGAGCTGCTTCCTGTGCTTGGCCCTCCTATGTTGAACATAATAAACAGCTCTCTATCCAGCGGATGTGTACCAAACTCACTAAAAGTGGCAGTAATAAAGCCTCTCTTGAAAAAGCCAAACCTTGACCCAGAAAATATAAAAAAAACTAAATCGGCCTATATCGAATCTTCCATTCCTCTCAAAAATAAAAAAAAAGGCTGTTGCGCAGCAACTCACTGCCTTCCTGAAGACAAACAAAGTATATGAAATTCTTCAGTCTGGTTTTAGACCCCATCATAGCACTGAGACTGCTCTGGTGAAGGTGGTAAATGACCTTTTAATGGCATCAGACCGATGCTCTGCATCTGTCCTCGTGCTCCTAGACCTTAGTGCTGCTTTTGATACCATCGATCACCACATTCTTTTGGAGAGATTGGAAACCCAAATTGGTCTACACAGACAAGTTCTGGCCTGGTTTAGATCTTATCTGTCGGAAAGATATCAGTTTGTCTCTGTGAATGGTTTGTCCTCTGACAAATCAACTGTACATTTTGGTGTTCCTCAAGGTTCCGTTTTAGGACCACTATTGTTTTCACTATATATTTTACCTCTTGGGGATGTAATTCGAAAACATAATGTTAACTTTCACTGCTATGCGGATGACACACTGCTGTACATTTCAATGAAACATGGTGAAGTCCTAAAATTGCCCTCGCCAGAAGCCTGTGTTTCAGACATAAGTGGATGGCTGCAAACTTTCTACTTTTAAACTCGGACAAAACAGAGATGCTTGTTCTAGGTCCCGAGAAACAAAGAGAGCTTCTGTTGAATCTGAAAATTACTCAATGGTTGTACAGTCGTCTCAAATAAAACTGTGAAGGACCTCGGTGTTACTCTGGACCCTGATCTCTCTTTTGACAAACATATCAAGACTGTTTCAAGGACAGCTTTTTCCCATCTACGTAACATTGCAAAAATCAGAAACTTTCTGTCCAAAAATGATGCAGAAAAATTAATCCATGCTTTTGTCACTTCTAGGTTAGACTACTGCAATGCTCTACCTTCCGGCTACCCGGATAAAGCACTAAATAAACTTCAGTTAGTGCTAAATACGGCTGCTAGAATCCTGACTAGAATCAAACAATTTGATCATATTATTCCAGTGCTAGCCTCCCTACTCTGGCTTCCTGTAGAGGCAAGGGCTGATTTCAAGGTTTTACTGCTAACCTACAAAGCATTACATGTCTTGCTCCTACCTATCTCTCTGATTTGGTCCTGCCGTACATACCTACACATATGCTACGGTCACAAGACGCAGGCCTCCTAATTGTCCCTAGAATTTCTAAGCAAACAGCTGGAGGCAGGGCTTTCTCCTATAGAGCTCCATTTTTATGGAATGGTCTGCCTGTCCATGTGAGAGACGCAAACTCGGTCTCAACCTTTAAGTCTTTACTGACGACTCATCTCTTCAGTGGGTCATATGATTGAGTGTAGTCTGGCCCAGGAGTGTGAAGGTGAACGGAAAGGCTCTGGCGTAACGAACCGCCCGTGCTGTCTCTGCCTGGCCGGTTCCCCTCTTTCCACTGGGATTCTCTGCCTCTAACCCTATTACAGGGGCTGAGTCACTGGCTTACTGGTGCTCTTTCATGCCGTCCCTAGGAGGGGTGCGTCACTTGAGTGGGTTGAGTCACTGATGTGATCTTCCTGTCTGGGTTGGCACCCCCCCTTGGGTTGTGCCGTGGCGGAGATCTTTGTGGGCTATACTCGGCCTTGTCTCAGGATGGTAAGTTGGTGGTTGAAGATATCCCTCTAGTGGTGTGGGGGCTGTGCTTTGGCAAAGTGGGTGGGGTTATATCCTTCCTGTTTGGCCCTGTCCGGGGGTATCATCGGATGGGGCTACAGTGTCTCCTGACCCCTCCTGTCTCAGCCTCCAGTATTTATGATGCAGCAGTTTGTGTCGGGGGGCTAGGGTCAGTTTGTTATATCTGGAGTACTTCTGTCTTATCCGGTGTCTTGTGTGAATTTAAGTATGCTCTAATTCTCTTTCTTTCTCTCGGAGGACCTGAGCCGTAGGACCATGCCTCAGTACTACCTGGCATGATGACACCTTGCTGTCCCCAGTCCACTTGGCCGTGCTGCTTGCTCCAGTTTCAACTGTTCTTCCTGCGGCTATGGAATCCTGACCTGTTCACCTGTGCTACCTGTCCCAGACTTATTATTTGACCATGCTGGTCATTTATGAACATTTGAACATCTTGGCCATGTTCGGTTATAATCTCCACCCGGCACAGCCAGAAGAGGACTGGCCACCCCTCAGCCTGGTTCTTCTCTAGGTTTCTTCCTAGGTTTTGGCCTTTCTAGGGAGTTTTTCCTAGCCAACGTGCTTCAACACCTGCATTGCTTGCTGTTTGGGGTTTTAGGCTGGGTTTCTGTACAGCACTTTGAGATATCAGCTGATGTACGAAGGGCTATATAAATAAATTTGATTTGATCCAATGCAATGAAAAAAATACCAACATTTTGTTTATTTTTTATTTTCTATAAAAGAGATGAGTTTACTCCATGATCATAACAGATTTAATCATTGACCTCGACAGACCACTCACATACCAAACAATAAATCGAGGAAAATGTTACACAAAACGCCCCAAAAAAACAAAAGACCAAAAATGTAACACAAAATAAAATACCTGAATAAAGCAAACTCTGCTGAGCACATTCTGAAGAAGAATCCATATTTATGGCACATCATGTCCATCAGTTACCATGGGGATAAAATAAGGAATTAATAAAAGGCTTGAAGGAATGAAAAAGTATTTGACCTTTTCATAACTTTTCTAACAAAACAAAATTATGTATAGGCTATTCATATATGGTGGACTCCATCAAAATGATGACTGGCTTTAGCAAAGAAACTCATTCTCTTGTAGCATTTTGTATATTAATCTTCATCCCCATTTCAAATGCTTTTCTATAAATGGGGCACATGCGTCCCTGCGCCACATACTAAAATCATACACACACTCATCCACACAAACGTTCTGACACACAAATGCTAAAGTGGCGCGGCAGAAACAGGTCCACCTAAAAATGTACTGATTGAATGAAAATGAGAAAGTAGTCGAGTCAAGTGTACACTCATACCACAGAAGTCCAGCTAAAACTAGATTTAAACCTGAATATCGTTAAATGGGTAAAATATAAAATGCTGACTTTTCCTTTGACTTTTTACACAAGCTTATCCTAAATCTCCCTCCCTCCCCTTCCCACCCGTACATACTGTATCCACCCCAAATGTAATATATGCCAACTAGAATCATAGAACAATACAGGCACTGGAGAAAAACACCATAAGAGAAAATGCAGAGGACAGGGTCAGAGGTCAACCTGTCTTGACTCTCGACCTGTGACCCCCTCGCCAACAACAGAATTAGAACTTACATGTATCCACTAGAATTGAACAAGAAAAATTATAGAAATCAGAGCTGTTTTTGTAGGGTTTTCTAGAACATTTTTTTTGTCAAAATGTTGTCATTTATTTCTCGTATTTTTGTACGGCTAAAAGTTTCCCTCTGATTAATTGTAGTCATAATAATAATAATAATAACAAGACTCATGCACAGACTAGCCAGGAGGTGGAGCTCTTTTTTTGGTCTCTGCTCTCAGCATTAGTAAAGTCTGTAGGGGGGAGTTACATCCCAAATGGCACCCTATTTCCTATATAGTACACTACAGTACCCCATGTGCCCTGGTCAAAAGCAATGCACTATATAAGGAACATTTTGGATGCATCCTGGAACTAAACCTGTAAGAAGTGTCTCATCTGTTCTTATAAGAGTCCAATAAAGTTGCAGTTAGAACTAATTGTGTTTTGAGGTTTGCCTCTCACCCCATTCCTTGTCCCCAAATGACATGTAAAAGTAGAGTGACGGGCTCACTACCAGATTTAAACCCTTTGGATATGTTCCAACAACCATACCAGCACACCACTTATTTTGCATGTCCAATGCATTGTTTCATTGTAAGTAGTATGCTAGTGTGTATAATGTAACTTTCTTTTTAACTTTAACTAGGCAAATTCCAGGCCAATATACAAGCAAGGAACAGGGAGGAATCAACACAGTTTATACATCAAACAGTTCAGTGATAGTTACTGATTCTCTGGTTCAATAGTTAATATGAATCAGCTGCAAAGAGGAAAATGCCATTAATGACCACTTTCCTAGCTGTCTCCAAGCGTAATAATACACAATAAGGTGGTTACAGTGATGGTGAACTCAGATTCAACCCAACCAAGACATAGCTCTAGAAACAGCTGGACTCTGGCTTCATCCAAAATAGCACCCTATCCCCTTTACAGAGCACTACTAAACTAGTGCACTATGTAGGAAATCAGGTGCCATTTGGGACTGAGCCTCTGCCTCTAGTAGTGATCAAACTGTTTTGCTCCAGCTTCAGATGAGGAAGAAGACATGAAATATGAAAACTTCAAATGGTTCTTTAATTAATTAACACTTGTTGGAATAATGCATATATTAGGTTTTATCCTCTTAAAAAAAAACTACCTAAAACGCTTTGTTTGAAGAGGGGTGACAAGGACACGGGGGAAAAATCTATTTATATATTAAGGGAAAAAAACACGTTATTTGAACAAATAAGCTTTTTTTGTTTTAAAGGAGAAGTGGGAGGAGTTCAGCATTAAAAAGGTAATGGTTGTTTGGCATAGACAGTGGGGGCAAGTGTGTTGGGGAGGGAGGGACAAAAATATATACAAAAAACAAAACAAATAAACAGTAATCATAGAATAAGAAAATACCTCTTTACAGTAGATCCTACATAATGAAAAAAGAAATCTGCATTTAATTCTGCTTTCTCCCTCCCACTGCCGGCAGACTGTTCCATACTTTGTTGTTACTGATTTGTTCATATGCCCAGGCAAGGGAGAGAGAGGCCTAACTAATGTACGGTCTGTGTGTGTGTGTGTGGACAAAGGACAAGAGTGAGGCAGAAGGCAAAGCTGTACTGTACCTCCTCTCCTGGAAAAAGAACACGTCAGAAGTTGAAGTCCCTCCCCCCCTTATACACACACACACACACCTGTCCCCAACATTTCCTTACATGTGTTCTCTCTAACAAAACAAAAAACAGATCACATAAAAATATTTATTCTGCCTCTCCTCTTGTCTGGCAGTCTATATGAACACCCCAGTCTCGGTCCGTAGATACGCATAGGTACTTTGCGTTTTTCCCATTATCGTCTTTCACTTCCATTTACAAGATTGTTCTCCTTCGCTCTGTCCCGTGTGAAAGTATCAAACAGGCGTGAAATTACATAACCACCCAGAGTCCTTTCCCCCATGTCATGTTGCCAGGGGCAACAAGGGTCAAATCCCCAGAGAAACGACACCAAACGTGGTTGAAAATATCCTGTCTATGTCGCTCCTTCAATGTTGCATCTTACATCCAGAGGCTGCATAGCAGAGCAGCTAACAGCCGAGTAGCTCGCCAGTCTAGCTGAAGATCACCCTCTGCTTTGGGGGGGGGGGTTGTTTAATTCACATCCTGTATCTTGGTTCATTAACCCCACCCCCCATTTCATAAGAAATGTTCAATTCCATATTCATTATTCTGTTATGTGTTCTTGTTTCAGTGTTAAGTTTCTGGGGGTTCTCTCGTCATCAGAACAAGTTCTCCTCAAAGATGGCCATCAGGTCGCTTTGGAAATTCATGTCGATGGTCGCCGCCATCTGGAGAGGGGAAGAGAGATTGAGGTGTCAGAAGAGCTGAGAGACTGAACATGGCAGAGGGACTTGATCATAAACTCACTGACACCACTTTTGTGCTTCTCCCCTTCTGTCAATTCCCAAAGAGAAAGACATGGACATGTCAAATTGTTTTACAAAATGCAATACACGAGACAGGACAATTAAGGACATGCAATAGTCACAAAGAGAGACGTGCCAACTATGAAACACACAGGACAATAACCCTACAGTAACAAACAAATGACCCAATCCCCGACTATTAGCAATGGGGGAACATTTTTGATTTAGTTACATATCGGGATTTGACGATATACCGTATCGTTTTGACAATGTCGCAATATTATTTTTGCACTAGTTGTCTGTATCCATTATTTTTCCTTCAAAGCTTTTTCTCCTTTTTAAATAGGGAACCAATTTGTTTTCAGCACTTATTTCCATGAACGATCAAAACTATTTTTTTCATGGCTCTCTCGTCTATCTACAGTAGATATATGGCGAGCAATATGTTAGGACCATGGAATCGAATCAATAAGTATCGCCATAGCATCGTATCTTGAGGACCCTGGCAATTCCCAGCCCTACCAACTATGTGGGAAACTAGTCTCACCGCTTCTCTCCTCCTCCTCTCCTGCTCGCGGCGTCGCGCTAGCTCCCTCTGCTGGTCCTGGGCTGAGGGCTGGGGCGGTGTGGGGGCCTGTGGCGGCTGGGAGAGGGCAGCGGGCTGGGCCTGGGGGGTTGGTGCCTGGGGTTGCTGCTGGGGCTGGGGGGCCGGGATGTGTTGCTGCTGCTCCAGACGTCTGCTTCGAGGCTCCTCATGAACCCTCCTTGACTGCTGCTGAGGCTCCAGGATATCCTCATCATCCCGGTCACGACCTCTGAGAGAGAGAGAGAGAGGAGTGAGTTTCACAAAGGCTTTGTAGCAAATGTTCTCTTGACGACCAAGACTTACTCATAGAACAGCAAAGTGCTTCAATTTGACAGAGACCGACAGAAAGGAATGAGTTTCGCAAAGGCTTGGTAGCTAACGTGGAATGTTCTTTCTCTCGACAATCCCAGATCCGCAAGACTCAGAACAGCAAAGCGAAACTTCATTGGACAAATTTTGTTCGATCACACACACAGAACATGTATTATCAAACATCGGTGTACAAAAAGAAACATTGAATGCAGGGTTGAAACACCTCAAGAGTTTTTGAAGACGACCCAACTGTAATCCTCACCGTAGTTTCTCCTGCTCCCGGCGCAGTTTGTCCCTCTCAGCCTGCTCTGCCTGGGCCTTAAGAGCCTTCTCTCTCTCCTCTTTCTCCCGGGCGGCCCGGCGGAACTGCTCGAAGCTGTCGCTAGACGACTTCACTGCAGACAAGGGCGCTGACGTGGACTTCTGGGCCAGGCTGGCCCACGAACCCATGTTCTTCAGTTTCACATCCTGACCGACGGATAGATGGAAAGATAAGACGGATGGCGACAGACAGAGAGCGAGTGAGACAGACAGATGACAGCGAGGGAGGGGATTGAGGGAGAGCAGATAGAGATCCATTGTTGTGTTACTTGTGAGGCACAGCTGAGTGAGCATACATTTAAATCATTGGCTTTTTATTTTACTGGGCTGATGGTGCCTGCATCTGATGGTCAGTCTCAGCGGAGAGAGAGAGAGCAGCAGACTGACCGTCCGTCTCGCAACATCCCTCCGCTCTCCCTTTCCTCCACTGACACTGACCAAAAAGGGACACCGTCTTCCAGCTGATGGCGAAACTCAAGTCGCACCGCATTATTTCTGCCTCATGCACAAATTCCTGTTGTTACTCCTATGAACAGAGAAAGTGAAATATTCCTTGATATTAAAAAAGACCCAAGCCGCTAATAACACAAGCCTTATAGAGACACTTTCCTACTCATTCATTACTGCTGCACTGCTTGTGGTTGAGTGGAAATAGGAAGAACGCGCATTTTGTGGGTTATAAAAGTTTGAATGCAAAGTGTTGACAGTGCTGAGTAAGAACTTAAGCATGAACTCAGTCATAAAAACAGCAGCTCTTTGCTGTGTTGGTTGACAGTCTCTCTCTAGTCGTGGTTATAAACGTTTTGAAATCTCACAGTATCAATTTTGCTGTAGCTTTCTTTTATGCCTGCTACGTTACTGCAGACACGGTCATCTGAGCAATCTGATTGGCCAGCGGTGGCATAGTGCACTTGATTTCCTCTCCAGGCCCACCGGGAAGGCAGGGTTTTTGAATTCAGACACATGAAATGGCAACTGTTTTCAGCGCCGGGTAAGCATTGGCTGCACCTACCACCAACAGCCCGAGACTAATAAAATAAAAATAGGAACACAAGACTTTATCGATTGAAGTGGATTTAACAAGTGACATCAATAAGGGATCATAGCCTTCACCTGGTCAGTCTGTGGTGGAAAGTGCTTCATGTTTTGTATACTCTGTATTACATTGACATTTTAGTCATTTAGGAGACGCTCTTATCCAGAGTGACTTACAGGAGCAATTAGGGTTAAGTGCCTTGCTCAAGGGCACGTCGACAGATTTCTTACCTAGTCAGCTCTGGGATTCAAACCAGTGACCTTTCGGTTACTGGCCCACCGCTCTTAACCGCTAGGCTACCTGCCACCCATAGGTTTATAATAAGGTGTATGTGTGTATGGCAACGGGCTGCTCTGTCTTCCACCCACCTGTACCTTTTTGGGGGCGATGGGCGTTTTGGGCTCCTGTTTGAACTTGTCCTTGTCTGGCAGGGAGGAGGAGGAGGAGGAGGAGGGAGGACCGCTGGGCTCCGAGGAACGGATGACCGGCCTTGAGCTGTCCATCGACTTCACATCTGATGCACGTAAACACAATACAAGGAATACAGAACATGTCAAAAAGAAAAGACATAGTGCGCATTCGCTCGTTTGTTTTACACACAATCACGTTCATTCTTATGGAATGTGTGTTTGTCTACAGATGATGTGTGTTTGTCTACACTTTTCCCCAATACTGTTCTTCCACACACATAGTACACCCCCATAAATAGTACACCCACAAATAAAACACACTAGGCTGGGCAATCATTTCTGTATTTCCTGCACTCATTGGAGATCATTTCCACACTGCCATCAAAACACTTTGAAGTTGTTGGAATCATGGAAATATGATTATTCTAATTCTATAGTTCAAACATAATAGTAGGGACTTTGAATACAGTGTTTGACATGACAACGAATGAAAATGCCAAGGAGATATTGTGACAGAGTAGAAACCAAAGTGTTGGTCAGTGTTTCCCAGGGGACCATATAATCTTTGGCTACATTGAACGTTTTCTCTTAGTTCATGTAGCTAACATTCTTTGCTCGCCTATTCCTTTTTGATTTAGAAAACCCTGAGGCACAAACATGCAGATTGAGGCCTACACTAGCACAGAAATCAGGTTGTATTAGCTAGCTACATTTGTTCTGACGCAGAACATTTATTAGCTAGGCAGCTGACTAGCGATTAGCATTAGCAGCTAAGACGATTTATTTGAGCCAAAACTTGCCAACAAAAGACAAACTAGCTGTGTGCGGACTGTAAGAGAAACTAACAGTGTAATTGTAAAACCTTTGTGGATTTATATTAAGGAGAAAAGTGGAAAGCAGCATCTGCTGCATTGACTATGCCGACTCAAGTGGTCTCGTGGTTGAGCAGCAACTGCACAACTGTCACTTGAGTGACAGGGGGCGGGGGCTTGCTGAGAGAGTGAGAGCAACGACTCAAGTAGCGGAGTAAACTATAAAAGAGGACGTTACACACGGCGGAGTGGCGTATTTAACAAACCAAACATTGAAATACCGTTATAGAAGGTAAAGTAAAAACCCAAACCAGAATATAGTAAAATATAGTATACCGCCCACCCCTAACACACACAAAGTTTTGTATTGCTATCCTTGTGGGGACCAAATAATTGATTCCCATCCAAAATCCTATTTTCCTTAACCTAACCTTAATTCCAAACCCTAACCCTTAAACCTAAAATAAATAAAAAATCCTTGTGAGGACTGGCAAAATGTCCCCACATACCAGTGTACTCACTCTGCTGTGCGTGGCCTGGTAGAGAGGGCTTGCTGTGGCTGTCTGGGTGTTTGTGAGGGTCTTGTCTCATGGCTGGGCTGAAGGGCTCTCCTCCTCTCATCACCGGAGAGGGAGGCAACTTCTCTTCTTTCAAGGCTACCAGGGCCGGGGGTGCACGCTGCTCCTTCAACACACAGCACACGGCCGGACAGGGTTAACGGCACATTCTGGAAGATGTTCTGCTCTTCAATGGTCGTTTCCATGAATGATATACACCCATTAAAAAACACACTCAGGGTTGTGGCTTAAATGCTTGCTGTCCCTTCAACAAGCACATAGAAATGCAGGTTAACACGTATATTCCTCACACACAGGCTCTACCGAACTTCACACGACACAACCAGACTAGTCAGGGATTCAAATCGTGTAGTTTTCATTCAAATACTTTCAGCTTTTGTTTGAGCCTGCCTGCAGCGCACTTTTATTTTTTTAGGACTAGTCAATGAACCGGGCAAGCTCAAACAATCCAGCGAAGCTGTAGTACATTGAGAGAAAACATTATTTGAATGCACGTTCGCAAAACCGATCCAGATGCAGACTGACAGAAATAGAGACAGATACACACGCTACTCACTTTCTTGGGCTGCAGGTTGTGTGGCGGAGACTGGTGTGTTATGGGGGGATACTGGGGGAGGTGGGGGGAATGCATCATGATGGGGGAGGGGTTCTCCCTCAGGTGCCCTGTAAGCAGAACAGAGGGAATGATTAGAATCACCATTTAGTCTACTTCAAAACCTACAGAGCAGTGTCCTAACATACCCGAAACACAATCTGTATAGATTGCTATGTTATAATAAGGTAGTTCCCTGAGACACTACACACTTCTCCAGGTTTTGTGAGATCTAAGGTCTTCCAATCAATCAACCAATTTAATCAACCAATCAACACTTGAGTCTCACCACTGTTATATGGATCAGCCTTGATCTGTCGAGGGGAGGGATGTTGCTGTTGCTGGATGATGTGCTGTGCTTTGGCCGAGGCCTGCATTGACCCCTTGTGTTGCCCTGCAGCGGCCTGCCTGTCTGAGTGACCCGTCTGCTGTGCCACCGGCCCCTGGGAGGGGTAACCCATCTGGGCATGCTGCTGCAGGTGGCGGGCTACTTGGTGCGGGGGTAGGATCTGGCGCGAGGGGGGGATGGGCTTGGACTGGGGCTGGGGAGGCTGGACTGAGAGCTGGGGGGGCTGAAGAGAGGAGGTCTGGACCTAGGATAGGAGGATAGGATCAATTTAATGTCCCAGAGGGCAAATTTTACCAAGACACAGTGACTCTGAATAAGAAATAAACTATGTACATTACACACACAACAAACAATACGAATATTATATACACATGTGTACCCAAAGAAGAGTAGCTGCTGCTTCTGCAAAAGATAAAAGGGATCCAAAAAAACTAGGGCTGACCCCATTTAGTTGACTGGCCGATTGGTTGGTCGATAGAATAAACTAAATCTGTCGACCAATAGCCTAACAGTTTATTTTCATGGTGCACAAGGCACCTGTCTGATTTGCGCCCGTCTCGGTGGACTAATCCATTGCGGCAACCACCGGTATGGCACAGTCCATCACTCTAAGACATATGTATATGGTTATATTATGTACAAATAATGGTGCAATCTAATATTATTTTAAAACAAATGTGCTTTCCCCCCCGTCGCTTGTCCACGGTTTTTGAAACAATCTTTAGTGCACCGTAGAATTGCCGCTTTTCCATATGTTGCTGTGTGTTTAATAGCAAAATAAACCAGCATATTGGGCTTGAGAACAACGCAGCAGGGGCAGCAGCAGAATAGACAAGGTAACAGCCCTTGCCTTACACCCTATTCAGACGGGAATCGTTTTACAGGGGGAGGTCAGGTAATGTAATTATGTGCACTAGCACAAAACACCACATCGGTCATTTTAGTCCGGTCCAAATCTGCACATGGCAGGAGAGTAACCATTCACGCCAGGAGGGGGAGGTTTTTTTCGGGGGGGGGGGGCTCAGTTGGTTGAGGGGCAGCTCTCGGGGGAACTGTGGGAGGATATTGGATGATTGGTGGCCTGGCGGTTGGGAGCTTGGGCCGGTGGCCAATGGGTTGTTGGTTCGGGTCCCCGTTTTAACTTGGTTGGGAGATCTGTTGAGGTGCCCTTGGTGTAGGCGCATGACCCTGGGTGCTCCTGTGGGCCGCTCTGGATGGGAGACGGTTAGATGACTGAATGTAATGTAAATGTTGAGGGGCTTCACTGCAGGTAGATTGCAGTGGCGGAAAAAGTATCCGATTATCAAACTTGAGTAAAAGTAAAGATACCTTAAAAGAAAATAAAGTTAGTCACCCAGTAAAACACTAATTGAGTAAAAGTCTAAAAGTAGTTGGTTTTAAATGTACTTATGTATCAAAAGTAGAAGTCTAAATCATTTAAAATGTCTTATATTAAGCAAACCAGAAAACACAGCCATGGACACAGTTGAATACTCAGACATAATTCAAAGACAAAACATGTGTGTTCAGGGAGTCCGCCAGATCAGAGGCTGTAGGGATGACCAGGGATGTTCTCTTAAAAGTGTGTGAATTAGACAATATTCCTGTTCTGCTACGCATTCAAAATGTACTGAGTACTTTTGGGTGTCAGGGAAAATATAATGTACTTTTTAATCCTTACTTTCTTTAGGAATGTAGTAGAGTAAAAGTTGTCAAAAGTATAAATAGTAAAGTAAAGTACAGATACCCCAAAAAACTACTTAAGTAGTACTTTAAAGTATTTTTACTTAAGTACTTTACACCACTGGTAAATTGTAAGTTTTCATATTTAAAAAACAATTCCAGACAGAATAACCTACTGTTTTTGGCGAACTCTGATAATACTAGTTCCCTGCGAATCTACACCCCTGTGTTTTGAGAGAAATGTCGGAGTTTGACAGGTGTTGCTCACGGGTTGCGGAAGAAAACAATAACTGATTCGATAAATTGAATGAAGTACGAAATGCATAAACTTCCACAGTGAATGCTTTTGTAGAAATGGATTGAATATTGCCAAATACATCAGTACTATTTAATGTAACCCTTGCTGTTAATAGATTGCAAAGCAGCATACAACTGACGTAAACGTTTGGAAATAAGTTGACATTCGCACCCATAGCCTTAAAAATGCATCTCTAGTGCACTATTTAGCTCACATCTGAAGGCTGGGGGGGGGGGGGGGGGGCATTTAGCACGTCTACTGCGGATTGCTAAAATATCCTAATGATTATGATCACACTTCCTCAATTTAAATTGTATGACGACACTATACCAAAATATGGTTTGGTATGGTTTAGAAACTTGGGAACCAAGCTCGAGTTAACAGTGTAGCCCTGTTATCGCCTGGGCTTCAGTCATAACTCTCAATTTATCATTTAAAAAATAAATAATAATTACGGTTATTAGTTTGGAAAAAAGTAATCCCGTCTGAATCGTCCTGTGGAATAATGGACATTCTAGAGAAATATTTACTAACCAAAAATATGCTAGTAATAGAAGTCCTCTGCGAATAGGGCTTAGCCTAATTGTCTAAGCAAAGTGGGGAGATAGCAAACACCAACTTAATTAGGTCTATAAATCAATAGCCTAACTGGTAAATGTGCCTGGCTTTATAAATCATCCATATATACAATACCAGTCAAAAGTTTGGACACCTACTGATTCAAGGGTTTTTCTTTATTTTTTACGAGACATCAAAACTATGAAATAACACATATGGAATCATATTTTTGAGATTCTTCAAAGTAACCTCCCTTTGCCTTGACAGCTTTGCACGCTCTTCCCATTCTCTCAACCAGCTTCATGAGGTAGTCACCTGGAATGCATTTCAATTAACAGGTGTGCCTTGTTAAAAGTTAATTTGTGGAATTTCTTTCCTCCTTAATGTGTTTGAGCCAATCAGATCTGTTGTGACAAGGTAGGGGTGGTATACAAAAGATAGCCCCATGAGACACAGGTTAGGTGAACGGATGCTCTCCGCAAGTGTGGCTCCCACCATGAAGCATGGGGGGGCACACTTAACCAGCATGGCTACCACAGCATTCTGCAGCAATACCCCATTCAATCTGGTTTGTACTTAGTGGGACTATCATTTGGTTTTGAACAGGACAATGATCCAACACACCTCCACTGTGTGTAAGGGCTATTTGACCAAGAACGAGAGTGATGGAGTGCTGCATCAGATGACCTGGCCTCCACAATCCCCGACCTCAGCCCAACTGAGATGGTTTGGGATGAGTCGGACCGCAGAGTGATGGAAAAGCAGCCAACAAGTGTTCAGCATATGGGGGAACTCCTTCAAGACTGTTGGAAAAGCATTCCAGGTGAAGCTGGTTGAGAGAATGCCAAGAGTGTGCAAAGCTGTCAAGGCAAAGGGTGGCTCATTTGAAGAAACGAAAATGTATTTTTATTTGTTTAACTCTATTGGTTACTACATGATTCCATATGGGTTATTTCATAGTTTTGATGTCTCCACTATTATTCTACAATGTAGAAAAATAGTAAAATAAATAAAAACCCTTGAATGAGTAGGTGTAGCCAAACTTTTGACTGGTACTGTATCTAAAGAAATAAGACATATCTTGCTTCTGTTGCCTGTGAGTGTTTAACAGCCTACTGATTACCTGAGCACCAAGCCTCATGGAACGGGAAAAATGTTGGATAAAGCAATTTCACAGATTTTGCCGTTTTTTAAATCTGTATGCTGTAATAAAGGCTTTACAATTTCTGGGGGGGGGGGTTTAGAACAGACTGGTATTACTTATTGTTTACCCTGTTCCAAACAGGAAGAAAAATTATACTGTAATCTTACAGCATCTGTTGGTCACAAATCACATGCAAGCTGCTCTCGCTCCTATACCCTCCTTTCTCTTGATCTCATTATTACAATAATTATTATGATCATCATTATAATAATTCATGTCACGATTCTTAGTAGGCTTTGTAGAGTAGCCTTGTACAACCACCATCGAGCTGTAGGCCTAACAGCGCTTCCTGCTCAGTCTTAATACCGTAACTTAGGCCTATATTTCAATATATAGTCTAATGTATCAATCAATCATTTATTCGTTCATGCCACCACACAGCATAAGACGTTCATGCTTTGGAATGCAATCAAGCATTTCAGTTTTAAAACAAAGGGAGCTTTGAATAATTAGCCTAAACAAGAAATAAACCGCAATTCACCAATGCATGCAACTGTTTTTAGTCTGCTGTAATAAAGGCTTTATTTATTTTTCTTCGTTAGAACAGACTCTCTGGTACACTTATTTAGTGTTGTTTAAACTGTTCCAAATGGTCAGAAAAAATATATAAAATCTGTTTGGCACACACACTACTATACCCTTCTTTTTCTTGATCTCCAGTAGCTTCCACAACCAAGTCAAATGTCTTCCACTGATCTGACGTCCCCTCCTGAGCAACCAGTAAACATTCACCCGGTTCAAGTGTATTTTTCACGTCCTCCGCATCTTTTAATTATTTAATAATCTTAATTATTTAATCAAACAGTGTGCTTAAAGCATCAGACAAGCTCAGTGCATATGTAGTTGGTTTTATTCAAACACATAGGTTGTGTCTGCCTATATATGGCAAAATAGGTTTAAAAGTTTCAACCAATGGATTGAACATGACGACTCTCGGTCGACCAATATTTTTTGTTGTTGTCGGAGGCAACCCTAAAATAAATATATTACACACTCAACATATACACAATACATACCTGTACAGACTGCAGGAGGGGAGCCTGGTTCTGTTGTTGGCGAACCTGGAGAGACTGCATAATCTGCTGGGGATTGTGTGGTTGCTGGCCAGGTCTTCCCTGGCTCTGTCCCTGGCTCTGTCCCTGCTGCAGGTAGAGATGCATCTGAGGTAAGGGTGGAATTACCTCCTCATCGTCCTCCAGGAGCATCTGGGGGGGCTGGGAGGACAGCAGGCCCTGAGGGGTGAGGGTGGGGGGGGACAAGGGCCGCTGCTGCAGGGACTGAGGGGGGGTGGGGTGGAGGATGTGGGGCGGGAGGTGGTGCTGGGGTGGAGGGGCTTGTGGCTGAAGTTGTTGTTGTTGTTGTTGTTGTTGTAGGGTTGGCTGGGGCGCTGGTTGCTGCTGCTGGAGGGGTTTGGGAGGCAGAGCTGCTGCCCTGTGGCTGGGTCGAGACGGCTGCTGGGGCAAGGCATTGTGCAAAGCTACAGGTGAAGAGGAGGAAGGGAAACAATGACAAAATGTGGTTAGGAGAGTCAGGATGGAAACATCACAATGAAAAAAAGTCAAAGGACTGCCTAGTTAATCTAATCATAGGTCAATAAATGCTGGGTAACAAGGAACCGATTTATTGCAGAACTGGGTTCAGAAAGTATTTTCTTTCAAATACTTTGTTTGCGTTGGATCGATCCTGCCCAGTGTACCAGATGGGTGGCGTTAGCTCATTCTGGACTATTCCATTGGCCCCATTACTCCAGGCAAGCTCAATCAACCACAGCTCAAATATGAGAAAAAAATACAAAAAGAATATCTGGCAGGTGTGGCTGGAAGAGGCCGGGACTTACCTGGGTTAGGGTTGGGGAGGATGGGGTGCTGGTTGAGAAATGGGTGCGTCTCCGGGGACACGGGCCCTGCTGCGGAATGAGCGTTGAGGTGGGGGGGCACGGCAGGCGACGAGGAGTGGTGGTGCTGGGACAGGTGCATGAGGGGCTGCTGGCCGAAGTGGGGCAGCGAATCAAACGTGTTCTCCAGCAGCTGGGAGGACTCCAACGCCGTGACCGTTACCTAGACATTACACACAAGCGCAATCATACACTGAACTTCACTGATGCCAAATGCTTTTTTAAATCAGCTGTGTAGTCCCGCTGTACAGTCACCATCCCTACCAAATCGTATTGGTCGCATACACATATTTAGCAGATGTTATTGCGGGTGGGGTGAAATGCCCTAATATATATGTTTATATGTTAGGTATATCGTCTTGCCGTTGTTTTTAAAATCCTGTAATGAGCTTTTACAAAAAAAGACAACCAAATGCAATCATGTCATATTTTTAGGACCACAGATGAAATAAGCATTCGAGCTGTGTTTTTATCCTGGATAATTGATCATGTATGTAATGTTAAGTACTTTAAATAAATCCTGCACTTGTCTTTTCCTACTAGCACTGACTGCGCTGAGGGAAAATGTACAAAGGACTGTGACGTGCTTATCTAAATGACCAATATGTTACATTTGGTGTCGTCTCCGGCTGGAGCAGCCTACTACATTTAGTTATCTAATAAATCTAATCTTACCGGGGGAGGAGGGGCCATGTAGGTGGCGGGGGAGGGGTTATGTTGCTGTTGCTTCAGGTGGATGCTGGGCTGCAGGACAGGAGCCTGGGCGTGAGGGTGGCCCTGAGGGACCGGACCAGCTCCAGACATGGCATGGTGGAGATGGGGCTTCTTCCCTTCGTTGGTCCCGTGGCCTTTCTTCTGTTTCTGTTTAGGAGCCACTCCTGACAAGAGAAGGGCGAGAGGAGTTTCTGACTACTGAACAAAGCTTTCGTCTATCAATTCTGAATACGTGATAAAAATCTGTTTTAACACAGCCACAATGTGAGCTAGTCAAATATTCAAGTATTGACCACGCCTGTGAAATACGCATGAGGTAAATAACGAGGCACGTGTGAAATACCTCAATGTTATGCTTCAAAGAAGATAATAAAGGCTTAAAATCAACATTTGAGGAGTGAAATGAGAAGGCCTTGCAGCGTGTCCCTACCCTTCTCCTCATCACTGTCTGAGGAGCTGGAGTCGCTGCTGTCCGAGTCAGAGGAGGAGCTGGCCTTGGTCTTGGCGGCCGTCATGGCCTCCATGGTCTTCTCTGCCACTATAGGAGAGGGAAGCATGTGACTCGACATCTTCTCAAGACAAACTATCTTCCACAAACATGTTAGGTCAACATAACACACTGAATTGCTCAAAGTTAAAGGAAACCGCTTGGTAAAACAATATATATATATATATTTTTTTTTTAAGTGTGACCTAGGAGCTAGAGGAAAGCTGTGGAAAAGTTATTTTAACAATACCTTGTTTTCATGTTTTGTAACTGTAATTTTGGGTTTCATTTGAATTAATTATGCAACATTATCCAATTACAGGGGGTAGGGGATCGGGAGTTTGTTTGGCCATAGGGGGAGGCAAAGATACGCATGTTGAGACTCACCAGGAACCTTCTTCTTGTTCTTGCGGAGGCACGACGACACGTATCTCTCCAGCTCTCTCAGCGTGGACGGCTTGAGCGTCTCAAAGTCGATCTCGATCTCGTCGGGGTTGGAGTTCTTCAGCGAGGGCTCTCTGGACTGGATGATGTGGACCACACGACCCAGCTTGTCGCCGGGCAGCTTGTTGATGTCCAGACTCAGCTGCCTCTTCTCCTCGTACGACATGGGCTTACCCTTCTCCCCGGGGGCTCCGGCTGCAGCCGGGTCCTCCTCCAGGCCCTCCCCCAAGCCAGACATGGGCTGCAGAGCTGGGGGCTGCTGCGCTGCCTGAGGGCCCAGGGCTGAGGAGCGGTTGTTCTTCACCGCACCTCCCTCCTTCTTACTGCAAAATCAGAGCAGAATATATAAACCATCAGTACTATTTTAACTGGGAGAGAATAACCTTTATATTCCAATGTCCAAACAAGCACACTACTTCGAAATAAGTAGTGAATTCTAAGTAGTGTGCCAGTATATGGACTTTGTAATGTAGCATCAGTAACATAACATCTCCGTGAAATGCAGAAAGAGCCCAAGGCAGAGGGAGAAAACAAATCATGTTACCACACTTGGCATGGAAATGAGACAGAAGCTTATAAAACAACAAAACAGGTTCATGAAGTAATTTGACAAAGGCAATCAAGCGCTTTGAGGTCAGCAACGTTTATAACGTGTCAATACAATCCCATGCGCTCAGCAAATTCTGTGTCCCCTTGTAAATGTCACAGGTCCTGACTTCTGTACTAATGCCACACCTAAGACAGAAATTCCAGTAGCTGTGTATTGTACCGTGAAGACGGATGGAGAACCAGGCCAGTGCAGTACAGAGGGGTATACGACAAACCAGGATCAATGAGTTAGCCAGCTAACTTTAATAAGCAACCGGAAATAGTTATTGGTTTTCTGGTAAATTTGATTTAAATTTGTTTTATCAATTAGACCATGCCCATTTCAAGCTCCTCTTTAAAAAAAAATTATAACATCAAAATAGTCAGGCAAGTTAGCTGGCTTACTCCTTGGTCCTGCTTTGTAGCATACCCCTCTTCTCAGCTTGGCTCAGTAGTGTGAAAAAGCTAGTATCGTTCCTACCTGGGTTTCTTGGTCTTCTTGGGCAGGAGCTCCTTGTTGTTGTTGTTGCTGCTGCTGCTGTTGTTGTTCTTGGTCTTCTTGGGGAACTGAATGGCCGGCTCCGGGATCTCCTCCACCGCTCCTTTCCTTTTGTGCTTGTCTTTCTTCTTCTCCTTCTCTTTCCTCTTTGGTTTGCTGGCCTGTGGCTGCGAGAGGGCCGCCAGCTGCTCGTGGACAGCTTTGAGCTGAAACAGACAGACAGGAAACCCAACGGTCAAAAAACAGTGGATAGGCATTGACTGGAAGTGACCAAATATCCCAGGGGGTCAGAAATGACACAGCACCCCTCATCCACCCTCAGGGATTCAATTAGATTTTAAACAACTTTATTTATCCATCAAATGTATCACAAATGGATGTTATTAGTGCCAACAAAGAAAAATCAGGAAGATGATAATTATGAGGGGGTTATGGTTCATTACAATAATGTATGATGAATAGAGATGTCAGAGAAGCTGGAATCCCTCAATCCAATCCTATATGTATTCAATGATGTCATTTCGGTCTTTCCTCACCTGTTCCTGTAGCTCGGCCAGTCTCTGGGCTCTCTCCTCCTCCAAGTCGTTGGTGGACGATTCCGACTCCGATGACGAATCACTGGAGCTGTCCGAGGAGGAAGCGGGGTGTTTGACCGAGGAGGCAGGACCTAGAATGGAGGAGGCGGGGTTTAGGATGGGCGGCGGCTGGGACTTGATGATGGGGGCAGAGGACTGGAGCAGCGCGGGGGCAGGAGCCGAAGCCAGCGTCTCCTCGGGCTCGTCTGGCATCTTGGCAAAGCGCATCTCAAACACGTCCTGTTGGAGAGAGAGAGAGGACATACTCAGTGTCAGAGTCTGGATAGAGAACAGAACTGGGTGGTGTTCAATAGGGCACACCGCAGCAAAACTAGTTGCAATGGATAAGCAAACATCGGTGTTCAGGAACTGGTAGTACCCTATGAATTTCACTCGATTTCAAAACGTATTCTCCCTACTGAACAACCCTGATTTCAAACACATCTGCTGCACCAGTAAAACAGTAACACAGCAAATAGTTTAGCAAACAGGTACATGAAAAGGCATAAGCTCATGTAGGCATTTGTTATGAAACCGATTTTTGTGACATTTACCTTGTATATATATATATATATGTATGTATATATATATATATATACCTTGCATGTGTATCTGTCACGCGTGAATGTTACCATTTCAATATTTAAAATATATCTTTATGTTACCAGACTTAAGTTCCTTCTGGAAGATGTAAGTAGTGAACTGGAATTCCGAGGGTGTTATTATTAACCATGTCAGACGTTTGATTACCTGTAGTTTGCGTGCCATCGCCACCACCTCGTGGTCGGGTGGGTTGTACTTGTAGCAGTTGGAGAACATTAACCGCACGTCGGCAGCAAACTCCTGGGCGTCTCTGTATTGCCGGTTGTCCAGCTTCACCTACAAACACATCACCACATTGTCAACCACAAAACCACGTTGCAATGTTGGAAGCCTTTTAGAGAGGACTAGGGAATCCCTTAGAGAGCTACACTCCTTCAGGCTTTCTTTCCAACCCTAACCCAACATAGGGCTCTCGTTGAAAGTAGTGCACTATGGGCTCTGGTCAAAAGTAGTGTACTATCTATCTATATATATATATATATATATATATATATATATATATATATATATATATATATATATATATATATATATATATATATATATATATATATATATATATATATATATATATATATATATATATATATATATATATATATATATGGGAAAGGGTGCAATTTGGGACGCAGCCATAATAGTGTTCCATTCAAAACCCACCTTGACGGTGGCGAGGTCCATGGGGTGTTTGATGATGTCGTGGTAGTCGTGCAGCCCCAGCATGTCCACGTCGACTGGCTTGTAGAAGGGCCAGGCGTAGGCAGCGTGCTTCTTATGTAACATGTCTCGGACCAAGCTGGAGCAGTATCGTAGCTGCTCCTGCTGCTTGGGGCTATGAGCCCCTACCCCTGGTCCTACGGGTCCCCCGAGACCGAGACCTATCCCGAGGCCCAGGTGGTGCTGGGAGTCTGGAGCCTCCTTCTTGAGAAGCTTGGTGGGCCTGGCGCTTTCTCGTCGCGGCAGCGTCTTGCCCGACTTGGACTCAGCCGGAGAAGACTCACTCAGCTGGTCGTTGGCCGTGGGGGTGGTCGTGTCGGCTTTCCTTTTCTGGCTCTTTCTCTGCTGGAATGGGGGAAGGGAAGAGGGGGATAGAGAAATGAGGGGCACAGGGAGAGGGACAGAAAGGGGACGGAGAAGAGGCAGAGCATGAGAGGAGAATGTGATAGTTTTAGATCCGATACTTAAGGTAATACACATTAGTGTACTTATATCAAAAGCATTCTGAACTGCGATTGACTGAGCTTTCCTGGTGCAATGGAACCAATGGAGTAGCCCTAAAAGTGCAAACCCTGCCCATTTGGCACTCCAGAGAGGTTCAATTAAATGCTCATACTATTTGAAGGAACACAAATACTATTTGAATCAAGGGTCGTTCATTATACATCAAATGGAAGAAAACTGATTGAAACAGAGGGAGGGACCACCTCGAAACTCCCATTCTCATTTTCCATTTTGCGCTATAAATTAACATGACCCAGTTCTGCAAGCAATATACCCAGCACCCTCCCCATGCATGCCAAACCCTCCATCCTACTCACTTTGGCCATGGGCACGGGGTTCTGCAGTATGGGGGCGGTGCTCTGAATGGACGTCGGGGGCAGGGTGGTCTGGGTGGGGGGAGGAGGCACGGTGGTCATGATAGGGAGCTTAGGAGGGGCCTGGAGTGGCAGGTCCGACGGGCCCAGTGAGTAGGGGGCCCCGAGCTGTGGCGCGTGGGCATGGGTGTGGACAGGTAGCGTTGGGGGCACGCGGGAGGGCAGGGCCTGCATGAGGGGCTGAGGAGGTAGAGATGGAGGCCCCTGGTCCTGGGTCTGTTGCTGCACTGGTGGTCCTCTGGTCTGGGGGCCTGGGGAGTGGCTGGAGAAGCCCCGTGTCTGGGGGGTGGTGGACGGAGAATCCATAGTCGGGCCTGGCTTCAAGTTCAGACCTGGGAGGGTGAGACACACAGAGACAGAACAATGCATGGATGAATGAATGAAATTGAATATGTACAATAATTCTAAGATGTCAATTAAATTATATCCAGCTCAGGGCTCCAGCTATGCATTTGGTTTTTTAACTTGCTAGCTAAGTGGCTAAATGTCAAGATCAAGCTTCTTGATTACAGCAGAGACATTCAACCCCCTCCTGGATAAAGATATAGGGCCCTATAAAATCTACATTGAACTTAGTAGGGAATCAACTAAATGTATTGAAAATGTAGCAATTAGCCCAAGTCTACCATAAAACATGAAAAGACTGCCTAATTGATTCGCATTTCCTGCAACTTTCTGAAGAGGCAAGGAGAATTCCCCGTCTGTATGTACGAAGCGTGCGTCCACCACTTTGTGCAGCCGTTAGCATGATGCTAATGAAAAGTCTTCTGGTAGATGGAAAGGCTTTCCCAAAAAACCTTCTCAATTAAACATTAACTACAAAGTAGCCCCTGCCTACCTGGCAGAATGATATCATGATTATTTGCATCAATCCAGTGGATATTTGTTTTGCAAACCATACCATCACTTGTGCCAAAACAACACAGCTAAAAACAGCCTCTTGCTGGTGTGCACTGGAATTAAAAGGGGTACTACACCCAAACTTTTAACTTTCTCATATTTTGCCCAGACCTCAAGTGGTCTCCTGATGTGGTTAAAAAATGTAAAATACAACTTCATATTCATCATCTCCAGCACCACCACATCAACATGTGAAAAGGCTGCATTTCTATTAGAGGTCGACCGATTTAATCGGTATGGCATGGCCGATTAATTAGGGCCGATTTCAAGTTTTCATAACAAATCGGTAATCTGCATTTTTGGACACCGATTATGGCCAATTACATTGCACTCCACGAGGAGACTGCGTGGCAGGCTGACCACCTGTTACGTGAGTGCAGCAAGGAGCCACGGTAAGTTGCTAGCTAGCATTAAACTTATCTTATAAAAAAAACAAATCAATCTTCACATAATCACTATTTAACTACACATGGTTGACGATATTACTAGGTTAACTAGCTTGTCCTGCGTTGCATTTCATCAATGCAGTGCCTGTTAATTTCTCATCGAATCACAGCCTACTTCGCCAAACGGGTGATTTAACAAAAGCGCATTTGTGAAAAAAGCACAATCGTTGCACGAATGTACCTAACCATAAACATCAATGCCTTTCTTAAAATCAATACACAGAAGTATATTTTTTTAAAAACCTGCATATTTAGTTAAAATAAATTCATGTTAGCAGGCAATATTAACTAGGCAAATTGTGTCACTTCTCTTGCGTTCAATGCACGCAGTCAGGGTATATGCAGCAGTTTGGGCCGCTTGGCTAATTTGCCAGAATTTGACATAATAATGACATAACATTGAAGGTTGTGCAATGTAACAGCAATACTTAGACTTAGGGTTGCCGCCCGTTCGATAAAATACAGAACGGTTCCGTATTTGACTGAAATAATAAATATTTTGTTTTTGAAATGATAGTTTCCGTATTTGACCATATTAATGACCTAAGACTCATATTTCTGTGTGTTTATTATATTATAATTAAGTCTATGATTTTATAGATCAGTCTGACTGAGTGGTGGTAGGCGGCAGCAGGCTCGTAAGCATTCATTCAAACTTAACTGCGTTTGCCAGCAGCCCTTAGCAATGCTTCAATCACAGCGCGGTTTATGACTTCAAGCCCATCTACTCCTGAGATTAGGCTGGCAATACTAAAGTGCCTATTAGAACATCCAATAGTCAAAAGGTATATGAACTACAAATGGTATAGAGAAATAGTCGACGCGTCATAATTCCTATAATAACCACAACCTAAAACTTCTTAACGGGGAATATTGAACCACCAGCTTTCATATGTTCTCATGTTCTGAGCAAGGAACTTAAACGTTAGCTTTTTTATATGGCACATATTGCACTTTTACTTTCTTCTCCAACACTGTTTTTGCATTATTTAAACCAAATTGAGCATGTTACATTATTTGTTTGAGACTAAATAGATTTTATTTATGTATTATATGTTATATATGTTAAAATAAGTGTTCATTGTTCATTCAGTACTGTTGTAATTGTCATTATGACAAATATATATATATATATATATTTTTTTTAATCGGCATCGGCTATTTTTTGGTCCTCCAATAATCAGTGTTGAAATCTAATCGGTCGACCTCTAATTTCTATGTTTTGTAGTAAAAAAGAGGAACATAAGTGTTTACAATCACATCGTTGTGCATCATGTGATTTCAACCAATTATGAGTAGGCATTGCATACTAATTGTTTTCAAATGTCATTGGAAACACTTACCTCCTTGTATCTTTTTTTTTACTACAAAACATAGAAACGTGTTGTTGACATTGGGACGTGTTGTTGATATTGGGGTGGTGCTGGGGATAATGAATGATGTGGGGAAAAAATAAGACATTTCTCTTTAAGCATTGGTGTGGGGGGGGGGAGACAGAACTATGGGGGCGACAGAACTATGGGGGAGACAGAACTAAAATGGGGAAATGTAATTTGGGAACAAATAAAACAGAATGAGGCAAAAAACATTTAACGGATTTTATAGAGCCCTAAAGATCCCGGTTGCCTAAATAGTTTTGTGGGTATAAATAATTAAATATCATTTATTTTTAAATTGCACCTCTTGTGTGCACTTACGGTAATACCGTATAACCCGGTATGGTACAAAAACGGTATGACGGAACACAACTGTGGATACCGCCCAACTCTAAAATGAATTAATTTAAATGAATTTTGGTGCCAGTTGGCAACCCATCCCTTAGGGGATTAATTGACACAAACATTATGATGATTCACAGTGATAATTCCTCCTTTTATTTAGTTTGAAAAGTGGAGGTTGCTCACTTGAAACACAACATGAAAAAAAAGAGATGACAAAAAGACAACTTCCAGCAACTATGGTGGACAAGTAACCTGGCCAGCACAATTCAGTAGTGTGAAAAGGGTATTGGAAACCCCAGGCCAGGGGAGTGTACTTGTTTCAGTGTGTGTGTGTGTGTGTGTGTGTGTGTGTGCTGTACCCTACCTCCTTCCCGTCGGCCCCGGCCTCGACCCTTGCCGGTCATGACAGCAATCTCCGTCTCGTCCTGTGGCATCTCAGTAATCTTCTGGAGAAACATCTTCTCCAGCTGCTCAGCCATTAACACTATGTCATCTCCAGGCTGCAGGCATGGGGAGACAGACACTCCATGTTAATACAGTACCAGAAACAAAAACCTAGACATACCTAGGACCTAGACCTAGCACTACCTTGGACCCAGACATACATTTATCTAGCACTACCTTGGACCCAGATATACATTTATCTAACACTACCTTGGACCCAGACATACATTTATCTAACACTACCTTGGACCCAGACATACATTTATCTAGCACTACCTAGGACCCAGACATACATTTATCTAGCACTACCTTGGACCCAGACATACATTTATCTAGCACTACCTAGGGAAAAGCATCCATTCTAAAAGTAAGCTAAACTCTAAATATATGTCTCTGATACTAACTATATTGGGTGTGGTGGTCATCAAATGAACCACCTCGTTCAAATTGTCAGGGTTAGCAGTTCCAAGCCCTTTCTATAGATTATATTTCTATGGTGGTGGTTGACAACAGCTACGGTGCATTACTGCATCCGTTACCTTGTTGTAAATGTAGCAGTTGGTGAACATGGTGTTGAAGTCTTGAATACATTCTTGGGCGTTCCAGTAGTAGCTGTTCTCAAGTCGCTTCTTGATTGTTCCCATATCCATAGGAACTTTAATAATCTTGTAGTAGTCCTGAAATGTTTAAGTATAATTCAATTATAAACAGGACAGTCACAGGCAGAGGATTCTGCCAAGTGTGCATGTTGGGTGCTTGGGTGGCATGACCACACTACTAGAATCAATAATAAACTCAATACTCCTTGCAAAAAAAAAAAAAAGCTCTTTGGGGTGCAGAGTTGTAAGGGCGTGACCTAGAAAAGGGAAAACCAGCACTCACTGGAAATAGTAGACTGTTCTCTCTGCTACCGCACGGCAAGAGGAACCAGTGCACAAAAGTCAGGAAACAACAGGACCCTGAACAGCTTCTACCCCCAAACCGTAAGACAACTTAACAAGACTGCTAAATAGCTAATCGAATAGCTAACCGGAATACGTTCATTTGCCCTTTTTTGCACCAACTGTCATACACCGACTGGACTCTACACACACACACACCGCAAAAGTGTGTGGTGTATCTATCCTGTTGCATAGTCACACCTACCTACACTCTGGTCAGTTTATTAGGTATACCACCCCATTCATGGAAATGGTTTGCTCCTGCAGACGGTAGGTGATGTGGCCGTGGATCGCTATATAAAGCAGGCAGACAGGCATCCAGTTACTGTTGGATTGAACGTTAGAATGGGAAAAACGAATGACCTAAGCAACTTAGAGCGTGGTTTGATAGGCAGTGCCAGAAGAGCCGGTTCTAGTACCTCAGAAACGTCCTCTCTCCTGGGCTTTTCAAGCACGACTGTGTCTAGGTTTTTACAGAGAATGGTGTGACAAACAAAAAACATCCAGTCAGCGGCAGTCCTGTGGCTGAAAACAGCTTGTTGATAAGAGGTCAAAGGAGAATGGCAAGAATGGTGCAAGCTAACAGGCAGGCCACAAACAGGCAAATAATAGCTCAGTACAACGGTGGTGTGCAGAACGGCATCTCAGAACGCACAACTCATCGATCCTCGTCACGGATAGGCTATTGCAGCAGACGACCACACCGTGTTCCACTCCAATCAGTTAAAAACAGGAAGAAGCGGCTCCAGTGGGTACACAATCACCAACACTGGACTACCTAAGTGGAAAAACTTTGCCTGGTCCGACAAATCCCGGTTCCTGTTGTGTCATGCTGATGGCAGTCAGAATTTGGTGTAAGCACCATGAATCCATGGCCCCACCCTGCCTGGTGTCAATGGTACAGGCTGGTGCCGGTTGTGTAACGGTGTAGGGCATGTTTTCCTGGCAGATGTTCGGTCACTTGATACCAATTGAGCAACGAGTCCATGCCCCGAATAATTCAGGCTGTTCCGGAGGTAAAAGAGAATCCGAACCGGCACTAGATGGTATCCCTAATAAACTGGTCACTGAGTGCATATGCACATAGCTACGTTAATTACCTTGTACACCGACTCAGTACTGGTACTCCCTGTATATAGCCATGTTACTTTGACTCAACGTTTCGCGGTATTCATTGTGCATTTATTCCTAGTTTCACTATGACGGCTCTGGCCCAACCCTTCTGTATCTAGGACCAAAACGGTCAGAACGTGTTCCCATTTTGTAACATGCCAGGGAGAAAAGCAAACCCGGACTCATGGCAGAGGAGAAACACTGAGTGTGGCATTTGGTCCGAGCGATGTGGATGGGTAGTCAGGATAGAAATCTAAAGCAGGGTTCTCCAACCCTGTTGCAGGAGGATTACCATCCTGTAGGTACACTACAACCCAAACCTGCTCTAAAAGACTATTTAGTGAATTCAACTTTTAAATTAATGAAACTTCCAAAGACTATTTTCAGGTTGTTCGTTTCTCCTTTTCTAGTCCACATAGCGTGACACCAGCCAGCCAACCAGACAAACACACTACTCACCGGCAGGTTGAGTTTGACGGCATCGACAGGTGCCTGGAAGGGCCAGGAGAAGTGGTGCTTCCACAGGGTCTTCAGCACCGCCTTGAGCAGGTACTGCAGCTGGTTGGTCTGCCGCTTGGGCTGCGACGGGTTGATGTACTCCGGGGGCGGTGGGTTAAACTCTGGCACGGTGGGTACGTAGGTGGAGGGCTGGGGCTGCCCCCCCTGGCTACTGCTACTGCTGCCTGACGAAGACATCTGCACTGTGGTTGCATCCAGGCCGTCCCCCATTCTTGCGGAGGTGACTGGGGGCGCGGGCACAGGGGCCGGAGCAGGGGCAAGGGTTGGGGTAGGGGCGGCGGTGGCCGCGGGACACCAGTTGTTCAGTCTCGACGGCGGCGCGGACGACTCCACTGAGAGAGCACCGCTGATTCCATTGCACTCCTCACTAGCCTCTCTAGGAAATTAGGGGGGGGGACAGACAGACAGACCGTCATTAGCATCTTTGTCAGACATATAGGGTTGCAAAGCTCCCGCTAATTTACCAGTTACCGGAATCTTCAGTAATTTTGGTAAGTAACATAATCTATGGTAACTTTGGTAATTTATACTTGAATAACTTTTTCATATATTGTATACATTTTTCTATCTGTGTCCATATTGTCAATTAGCTTCTAGTGGATAGACCGCATGGATCAAGAGAAAATAGCCTAACAATGACAAAAGTATATAAATCAACAACGGCATTTTCAATTAACTCTGCAACTCTTCCAACTGCTATCGGTTTGGCCCTAAAACATGTACAAAGACAGACATAGTAAAATAAATGTAAAAAATAATGCTAAAACCCTAGACACCTGTGATAATCTGAAGTTCCCAAAAAGGCCACTAGATGTCATATGATAAAATATATTCCTTGAAAGTTAACAAAATTCTGGTAGATTACTGGTAAATGAATATACCCTCCCCTTTGCAACCCTAGACATATCACATTTCTTAAATCATCAGCATCGTATCATAATTATCACCACCATAGGCACTTCCCGAGTCTATGTTCTTCATGTTATCGTCATTTTACTGAGTCACCTATAAACCCGAAGCTGTAAAACACGTTGAGGAAGATTTATGAACGTTTCATTTCAACATCCTCTGACCTGTGCCCCGGCTTCAGAAATAGAAAATCAACAAAAGGTAGCGTGGTGACATTTTACATCAGCTGATAACTGACTTTCTTTGTATCCCACATCTTAATACATACACTCTGTGGGGTGACTCTTGTTTCAGAGGTTGGATAGAGTCAGACTGCATGACACTGCTACTGCTGTGGTGGTAGATACCTCGTCTTCTTTATGGCTCAGCTGCTTACATAGTTCATTTTCTCTCTCTCTCTCACACACACACGCCCAGCTCAGGCCCAGCTCAGGCCCAGCTCAGGCCCAGCTCAGGCCCAGCTCAGGCCCAGCTCAGGCCCAGCTCAGGCCCAGCTCAGGCCCAGCTCAGGCACAGCTCAGGCCCAGCTCAGGCCCAGCTCATGAGCTCCAGCAGCAGCAGATTTTACTTTAGAATGGAAAATGTATGTGTTTATGCAACAAATGTCAGTCCATCGAAACACATCGCATCAAACCGAATCGCACAAAATCAATTCAAACTAAGACGTATAGTTCCTGTATCTTATCACATGTATCTAGAAACATTTCGAATCATCTTGAAAGGGAAATATGCACATCCCTACTAAAGGCCCATTAAAGGCAGACGGGGCTCGACGGCAGCGCCACATGAAGGCTGTGGTAAATGGTAATAGTTACAGGGTTGATGGAGAGGCAAAGGAGAGAGAAGGCTCTGTATACTGTAGCATGGGCAATGAGAGGTCACACTAACACATCAGACCAGGGGGCGTACGAATCAAGCATCTCAGAGAACTAGGAGTGCTGATTTAGGATCAGTTTTTCCTTTAAGATTACAATAAATAAAATTAGGCCTACATGGACAGGGGGACCATATCCTAGATCAGCACTCCCACACAACATTACCCGACAGGGTTATAATGAGGGACGGACACAGACTGGGGAGTACAGGGAGAGCAGCGTTCTCCAGCAGGGGCAACCAAAGGTCACACAACCACACACACACACACCCCCCCCTACCAAGAACCACACACACACACACACACACACACAACCACCCAACCAAGAACCACACACACACACACACAACCACCCACAGACCCACCAATGCGTCAGTATGTGCAGTTTGCGGGTGGAGTACTGTGGTTTCCTATATGTTTTTGGATTTCCCCATTCTACTCAGCGTGTGACTTTTACCCACAACAAGACTTACACCGATAAAACAAAAACCTGGTTTTCCATGGGATCGCAACAGTTAGAGCAAAGTTAGACAACTGAGATCGTGGCCTATTATTCAAAAAGTAAGCTATTTCATCTAACATATCTAGGAAATGCATAATTTATATTTTGGTGTGCAACCTGTCAAACTAGGATCCAGAATTATCAGATACAGTGTTGCCTCTTCAGAGAACTTACTGAATCTTTGTGCATATTGACCTAGGCTATATTATTCACAACCTGAGGAAGTGGGGACTCAAACAGCTAGATTGCCAACTCTAAATATGATAGCGTTGCTATATAGCCATGTAGGCTAATTGATTGATCTATCAGTAAATGTAGGCTAATGTCCTCCAAAAAACTTCCCAGCGCTAGGCCTAAGCTACTTGGTAGGCTTATTCACTGCCAATGGCGCGCTCCGCGGGCACTTCAAAACCATAGGCTACCACACCCTACTCCGGTTGTAAAGTGGTGCCATAAACTCTTAATATTGAGGTGAGAAATAAATTAATATACTCACAGAAAGCTAAACTCAGCAAAAAAAGAAACGTCCTCCCACTGGGGGGGGGGGGGGGGGGGGGGGGTCAAAAGTAACAGTCAGTATCTGGTGTGGCCACCAGCTGCATTAAGTACTGCAGTGCATCTCCTCTTCATGGACTGCACCAGATTTGCTGTGAGATGTTACCCCACTCTTTCACCAAGGCACCTGTAATTTCCCAGACATTTCTGGGGGGAATGGCCCTAGCCCTCACCCTCCGATCCAACAGATCCCAGACGTGCTCAATGGGATTGAGATCCAGGCTCTTCGCTGGCCATGGCAGAACACTGACATTCCTGTCTTGCAGGAAATCACGCACATAACGAGCAGTATGGCTGGTGGCATTGTCACGCTGGAGAGGTCATGTCAGGATGAGCCTGCAGGAAGGGTACCACATGAGGGAGGATGTCGTCTTCCCTGTAACGCACAGTGTTGAGATTGCCTGCAATGACAAGCTTAGTCCGATGATACTGTGACATACCACCCCAGACAATGACAGACCCTCCAACTCCAAATCGATCCCGCTCCAGAGTACAGGCCTCGGTGTAACACTCATTCCTTCGACGATAAACGCGAATCCGACCATCACCCCATGTGAGACAAAACCCCAACTCGTCAGTGAACAGCACTTTTTGCCAGTCCTGTCTGGTCCAGCGACGGTGGGTTTGTGCCCATAGGCGATGTTGTTTTCCGGTGATGTCTGGTAGGACCTGCCTTACAACAGGCCTACAAGCCCTCAGTCCAGCCTCTCTCAGCCTATTGCGGACAGTCTGAGCACTGATGGAGGGATTATGCGTTCCTGGTGAAACTCGGGCAGTTGTTGTTGCCATACTGTACCTGTCCTGCAGGTGTGATGTTCGGATGTACCGATCCCGTGCAGGTGTTTACACACGCATGGTCTGCCACTGCGAGGATGATCAGCTGTCCGTCCTGTCTCCCTGTAGCGATGTCTTTGGCGTCTCACAGTATGAACATTGCAATTTATTGCCCTGGCCACATCTGCAGTCCTCATGCTTCCTTGAAGCATGCCTATGGCATGTTCACGCAGATGAGCAGGGACCCTGGTCATCTTTCTTTTGGTGTTTTTCAGTCAGTAGAAAGGCCTCTTTAGTGTCCTGAGTTTTCATAATTGTGACCTTAATTGCCTACCGTCTGTAAGCTGCTCCAGTTCTCCCCTCTGGCCCATTATAAAAAAAGGCTTTGTGTCTGTCTGTCAGGATTAATTCCATTTCAATACCTGTCAATTCAAGGACTATACTGAAACGCCAGTTCCAAATCTGGTTTACTTTCTGAACGGAACTGAAATTGACCCAACCCTCTGTCTGTGTCTGTGTCTGTGTGTGTGTGTGTGAGATCAGAGGTGAGTTAGAAGTTAGCCTTCGCTGGGGTTTTGGCAGGGCCTGTGTGTGTTTAATGGTTTATGTGGGTCCCTGGTAAGACACAGACTATCCCATTCCTTGGAAGTCTCTGGAGTGTTTCAGGATGCGGGAGGTTTTGTGTGGGTGTGTGTGGTACGTTTGGCATCATCTGGCTGCTGGTGGAACACAGTGTCCCCATGCCGCCTCTCGCCTCCTCTCCCCCAGGCTACTATGTCACAAGGACAGTGTGTTGGAGACGGAGTACAAAGACGTAGCAATGTGACCAACCACAAAGTATTGATCATGAGGGATTCTCGTTTAAAAAAAACTCTGGCCAGTCACACACACACACACACACCAGTGTACGGATCTCGCTCAACTAACCACATTCCTGATGAGTCAACCTTTCTGAGTTAGCAGTTAACCAAGCACATGATCGCTGCCTAGGACTCCCTGGATGAAACACACCCATACACTGACTGACCTCTGTCTGGGATGATAACAGGAGAGAGGAATTTTAACTTGTCTGCTACCTGCCCACTCAGGTCAAAGCACCAGTCAAAACAGTCATTGAATGTTTCTTATAACAGAGTACAGACTTCCTGAATATAATGCTAGACATGATACAGCATAGAGCTGCTGCTGATGACCAAGTAGCGGGATGCATTCACTCTCTCCAAGATCGCATAGCAGTTCAGACGTCTTTTGTCCTCGTCTTGTCGTGTCCTGTATATATATATATTTACAACTTTTTTCACATACATTTTATTTTTATTTTCCATCAACTCATCTTCTAAACACTCTCCTGCAACCAGCCTCACCAATTTATATTTATAAAAAAGTATTATTTACCTCAGATCTGCAATCCTTCAGGAAGCTAGCCAGAAACTCCAGGAGGCTGGCCAGAAACTAGCCAGAAGCTAGCCAGGAGCTAGCCCAGAAGCTAATCCAGAAGCTAATCAGAAGCTAACCACGGTTTGTGGTCATCGGCTGTCCTTTAGCTCGAAAATCTATCGAAAATCTATCGCCAGTTTTGTACGGCACAGCGCGGCTCGGAACGGAACATACCGGACCAATTTTTCTCTCCATGTCCCTGGATTTCAACTGCTCTCTGGACATTCATACCCGGATCTCACAGCTAGCTAGCTGCTATCCGTGTGACAGTCGGCTTTCGTCGATTCCGGAGCAAACATCGATTGTTCCGGTGCTAGCCAGCTCCGTCAATCACTCCTGAGTTCCATCATTCACTCCTGGGCTGCAGTCACCTATCCGGACCCGTTTCACTGCCTACGCGGAGCCCCACTGGGCCTTCACAACCGGACTGCCGACGTTATCTACCTGAATGAGATCCGGCTGGCTCCTCTGTCGCGACGTTACCTGAACGCCCATCTGCGGCCCGCTAACCGTTAGCTGTCTTACCGGCTGCTAACTGAATAGACAATCGGACAATTTATTTATTTTTATTATTATGTTTTCTTCTCGGGCCTCTATAACTATATCTATTGTTCTTATTTTTGTTGTTGTTGTGTGATTTGGATTAATCCCCTCTACCACACGGAACCCTACTAATCTACTGACCGAACGCAAGAGGTGGCTAACAACAGACTCCATCCTATGCTAGCTTGCTACCGGTTGGCCTGGCTAGCTGTCTAAATCGCCGTGACCCTAAACCAACCTCTCCACTCACTGGACCCTTTTGATCACTCGACTAAGCATGCCTCTCCTTAATGTCAATATGTCTTGTCCATTGCTGTTCTGGTTAGTGTTTATTGGCTTATTTCACTGTAGAGCCTCTAGTCCTGCTCACTATACCTTATCCAACCTATTAGTTCCACCACCCACACATGCAATGACATCTCCTGGTTTCAATGATGTTTCTAGAGACAATATCTCTCTCTTCATCACTCAATACCTAGGTTTACCTCCACTGTATTCACATCCTACCTTACCTTTGTCTGTACATTATACCTTGATGCTATTTTATCGCCCCCAGAAACCTCCTTTTACTCTCTGTTCCAGACGTTCTAGACGACCAATTCTTATTGCTTTTAGTCGCACCCTTATTCTACTCCTCCTATGTTCCTCTGGCGATGTAGAGGTGAATCCAGGCCCTGCAGTGCCTAGCTCCACTCCTATTCCCCAGGCGCTCTCTTTTGACGACTTCTGTAACCGTAATAGCCTTGGTTTCATGCATGTTAACATTAGAAGCCTCCTCCCTAAGTTTGTTCTATTCACTGCTTTAGCACACTCTGCCAACCCGGATGTTCTAGCTGTGTCTGAATCCTGGCTTAGGAAGACCACCAAAAATTCAGACATTTTAATTCCAAACTACAACATTTTCAGACAAGATAGAACTGCCAAAGGGGGCGGTGTTGCAATCTACTGCAAAGATAGCCTGCAGAGTTCTGTCCTATTATCCAGGTCTGTACCCAAACAATTTGAACTTCTACTTTTAAAAATCCACCTCTCTAAAAACAAGTCTCTCACCGTTGCCGCCTGCTATAGACCACCCTCCGCCCCCAGCTGTGCTCTGGACACCATATGTGAACTGATTGCCCCCCATCTATCTTCAGAGCTCGTGCTGCTAGGCGACCTAAACTGGAACATGCTTAACACCCCAGCCATCCTACAATCTAAACTTGATGCCCTCAATCTCACACAAATTATCAATGAACCTACCAGGTACCTCCCCAAAGCCTTAAACACGGGCACCCTCATAGATATCATCCTAACCAACTTCCCCTCTAAATACACCTCTGCTGTCTTCAACCAAGATCTCAGCGATCACTGCCTCATTGCCTGCATCCGTAATGGGTCAGCGGTCAAACGACCTCCTCTCATCACTGTAAAACGCTCCCTGAAAAACTTCAGCGAGCAGGCCTTTCTAATCGACCTGGCCGGGGTATCCTGGAAGGATATTGACCTCATCCCGTCAGTAGAGGATGCCTGGATATTTTTTAAAAATGCCTTCCTAACCATCTTAAATAAACATGCCCCATTCAAGAAATTTAGAACCAGGAACAGATATAGCCCTTGGTTCTCCCCAGACCTGACTGCCCTTAATCAACACAAAAATGTCCTATGGCGTTCTGCATTAGCATCGAACAGCCCCCGTGATATGCAGCTGTTCAGGGAAGCTAGAAACCATTATACACAGGCAGTTAGAAAAGCCAAGGCTAGCTTTTTCAAGCAGAAATTTGCTTCTTGCAACACTAACTCAAAAAAGTTCTGGGACACTGTAAAGTCCATGGAGAATAAGAACACCTCCTCCCAGCTGCCCACTGCACTGAAGATAGGAAACACTGTCACCACTGATAAATCCACCATAATTGAAAATTTCAATAAGCATTTTTCTACTGCTGGCCATGCTTTCCACCTGGCTACTCCTACCCCTGTCAACAGCACTGCACCCCCAACAGCAACTCGCCCAAGCCTTCCCCATTTCTCCTTCTCCCAAATCCATTCAGCTGATGTTCTGAAAGAGCTGCAAAATCTGGACCCCTACAAATCAGCTGGGCTAGACAATCTGGACCCTTTCTTTCTAAAATTATCTGCCGAAATTGTTGCCACCCCTATTACTAGCCTGTTCAACCTCTCTTTCGTGTCGTCTGAGATTCCCAAAGATTGGAAAGCAGCTGCGGTCATCCCCCTCTTCAAAGGGGGGGACACTCTAGACCCAAACTGCTACAGACCTATATCTATCCTACCATGCCTTTCTAAGGTCTTCGAAAGCCAAGTCAACAAACAGATTACCGACCATTTTGAATCTCACCATACCTTCTCTGCTATGCAATCTGGTTTCAGAGCTGGTCATGGGTGCACCTCAGCCACGCTCAAGGTCCTAAACGATATCTTAACCGCCATCGATAAGAAACATTACTGTGCAGCCGTATTCATTGATCTGGCCAAGGCTTTCGACTCTGTCAATCACCACATCCTCATCGGCAGACTCAACAGCCTTGGTTTCTCAAATGATTGCCTCGCCTGGTTCACCAACTACTTCTCTGATAGAGTTCAGTGTGTCAAATCTGAGGGTCTGTTGTCCGGACCTCTGGCAGTCTCTATGGGGGTGCCACAGGGTTCAATTCTTGGACCGACTCTCTTCTCTGTATACATCAATGAGGTCGCTCTTGCTGCTGGTGAGTCTCTGATCCACCTCTACGCAGACGACACCATTCTGTATACTTCCGGCCCTTCTTTGGACACTGTGTTAACAACCCTCCAGGCAAGCTTCAATGCCATACAACTCTCCTTCCGTGGCCTCCAATTGCTCTTAAATACAAGTAAAACTAAATGCATGCTCTTCAACCGATCACTACCTGCACCTACCCGCCTGTCCAACATCACTACTCTGGACGGCTCTGACTTAGAATACGTGGACAACTACAAATACTTAGGTGTCTGGTTAGACTGTAAACTCTCCTTCCAGACCCATATCAAACATCTCCAATCCAAAGTTAAATCTAGAATTGGCTTCCTATTTCGCAACAAAGCATCCTTCACTCATGCTGCCAAACACACCCTTGTAAAACTGACCATCCTACCAATCCTCGACTTTGGCGATGTAATTTACAAAATAGCCTCCAATACCCTACTCAACAAATTGAATGCAGTCTATCACAGTGCAATCCGTTTTGTCACCAAAGCCCCATATACTACCCACCATTGCGACCTGTACGCTCTCGTTGGCTGGCCCTCGCTTCATACTCGTCGCCAAACCCACTGGCTCCATGTCATCTACAAGACCCTGCTAGGTAAAGTCCCCCCTTATCTCAGCTCGCTGGTCACCATAGCATCTCCCACCTGTAGCACACGCTCCAGCAGGTATATCTCTCTGGTCACCCCCAAAACCAATTATTTCTTTGGCCGTCTCTCTTTCCAGTTCTCTGCTGCCAATGACTGGAACGAACTACAAAAATCTCTGAAACTGGAAACACTTATCTCCCTCACTAGCTTTAAGCACCAACTGTCAGAGCAGCTCACAGATTACTGCACCTGTACATAGCCCACCTATAATTTAGCCCTATCAACTACCTCTTTCCCAACTGTATTTAATTTATTTATTTATTTTGCTCCTTTGCACCCCATTATTTGTATTTCTACTTTGCACATTCTTCCATTGCAAAACTACCATTCCAGTGTTTTACTTGCTATATTGTATTTACCTTGCCACCAAGGCCTTTTTTTGCCTTTACCTCCCTTCTCACCTCATTTGCTCACATTGTATATAGACTTGTTTATACTTTATTATTGACTGTATGTTTGTTTTACTCCATGTGTAACTCTGTGTTGTTGTATCTGTCGAACTGCTTTGCTTTATCTTGGCCAGGTCGCAATTGTAAATGAGAACTTGTTCTCAACTTGCCTACCTGGTTAAATAAAGGTTAAATAAATAAATAAAATAAAAAAATTCAGAACCAGGGCTAGATAAGTCTAGTGGAAATTAGTCAAGCACTGCACTGGTTGGGCTCAAGAAAATTGGTTTCATCTTTTGCCTGATTCCGTAGTCCCCCCCCCCCCCCCCCCCTTTTCAATTTTTAAAGGTGGAGAACAATGCCTGAATCACATCAGACAATCACTAGTCAGAGACTGTTTGGTTAGCAATCTTTCTGTAGCGCTCATGTGATCGGAGTTTGCAAATCAAATGACCACTGGATTGATGCAAATAATCCTGATATTCTGCCAGGTAGGCAGAGACTACTTTGTAGTCAACATTTCAATTGACAAGTTTTTTGCAAAACATTTCCAAAGTAGACGATGGTTGTCGTTACATTAGTATCGTCGCAAACGGCTACACAAAGTGGTAGACAAAACGCGCACAGCCATGGTGTGCCGTTGCCTCTTCAGAAACCTGAAGGACAATACGAAACACTGATTCATTTTGTTCAAGTCTTACAATTATCGTGGGCAAAAATCATGCATTTTAATTGCGTGTTAAACGGTGTGTGTGGTCGACTGAGGCTGCAGTACAGAAGAGGTCGACAGGGACAGACAATGGGACCAAGCAGCAGACAGGAGGATGACGTCCACTAAGGAAGGAAGAAGTGACAGGCCCTCCACAAACAGGGTAGTGTTCATTGGGGCACACAACGGAAAACATTTTAAAAATGTGTTGCATGTGTTTGAAATGAAAGTGAGCGTTTCCTCATTGGACATAATGGACAAATCCAGGACAATTCCCTCCCTGTTTTAAACATAACACCACCACCCAGCTCTTACAGACACAGGAGGATGGGGGGAGGCGTCTGTGGCAGGTACAGACTGACAGCTCAGGGACAGACGGGAGGGCTTCCTCTATGGGGACAGAGGCTGTTTGTTAGATAGCTTCTAGCTAGTCACAACACCAGGCTGATGCTCCAGCTAGTTCGGGAAGCAGTGTTCTCTGGGATCAGGAACCTGCCGACGTATACACAGCACCACCAGATGGTTCACAACAGCCAGGCAACAACAATCAGGGAATCCAAGGACACACACATACACAGTACAAAGTACACCATTTCTCCCCACCGTGTGCTATTGCTCCACTATAGGGTCTAGTTTATTGTGATTATTTAAAACCTCAACTGCTGACTGAACCTATTTGACCAGATAAGATGACAATGAGTAAACATGATTAGCTCAGGCAAAGAGAGGCCAACACTAGTCCTGTTGGCTTTCACCAGGTTTTCCTGCAGTTTCCCATGTTTGAAGAGATTTCTTTTAGCTACCTCCCCCCCCTTTAATTATTTTTTTTTACACCTAGGCGGCATCCCAAATGGCACCTTATTCCTTATGCGGTGCACTACTTCTGACCAGTTCAAAGTAGCGCACTATAGGGAATAGGGTGCCATTTGAGACGTGTTCCCTAATCAGGTCAACTTGGGCCCATTCTCACCTTCACACCTTCGGCCTGATAAGTGACAGTAACACAGGTTTGGTTTCAATTGGAAAGGGGAACCTGTACACAATGGTAGTCCAGCAGACAATGGACATGTAAATGTCAAAAACACTAATCTCATCAGGAGTGGAAGTGGCTAGTTGAGTAGCTGACAAAGTCACTGACCAAAACACATCCATTGTGACTGCTGATGATTAAACTAAGTCGGCTCCAGGTTAGATCTTATTATTTTTCTTGACTAACAGCATCCATAGAAAAGTTAGCCCAGTCTGGATGCACCCCAAATGGCACCCTATTCTCTACATGGTGCACTACGTTTGAACAGAGCCCTATGGGTTCATAATTTGGCTCTCTCTTGGTGCATTATACAACCACACTTCAAAAGACAAAAGAAAACGGCATTAAAAACATAAATCGCTATGACAAATTATTTCCTGCTATGGTCCTAAAGGTCAACAACACATTTTTACAACCTACTTAATACAGCAGGACCCATATTCACAAAGTCTCAAGAGTCGGAGTGCTGCTGTGCTGATCTAGGATCAGTTTTCGATTATATGGATTGGGGGACCTGATCCAACTCTGATGCACTTTGTAAATACGACTCAGCAGAGGCAGATTGCTACAAGAGGTGAAGATAAACGCTGCCACTGGCTGACTTCCTGCCTACCCGTGTGTGTGTCTCACCACACACCCCCACTGCTTTGGGCTCTGGAATAACAGTTGACCTTCGACCTGGACATAGATCACCACAGACTGCCGAGGAATGTTGTGAGAGAAGGGAGGAAGTGGCTCTGGTTACCGAGGGGCCTAGTCGAGGCCAGGAAATCAGGTTCTGCCAGTGAGTGACACTTGAAAACCTGGGGATTTTATTCCCTACATAGTGCACTACTTTTTAATGAGGGCCACAGGGAATAGGATGCTATTTGGGACTTGGGACACACACACACACCTCATGTTAGGTTACAAAATAGAGGTATTGTATCTACTAGGCCAATCTATTCCATCTAGAAAGTAAATAATAACTTGTGTTTTCCAGGGGAGGGGAGGTAGCTGCAGCCAGTAGGAACGTAGGCCAGAGGATTCCACTCCACACACCAGCGCAGTAAGAGACATCCGGCTATGAGTAGATCCCAAATGACTACTTGTGACCAGGGATGTGACCAAATGGAAAAATTGTTCTTGATGTTTAGACAGCAAAACACATTTAAACATAGAGTTTTCACAATGAAAAATATGTGAATCCACAATGCTGCTGCGCTGCTGCCAGCGTTGGTTTGGGCCTCACCGTGCGTCCCTTTCAGATGGTTAAGCATTGCACCTGTACTACCATTACTTGACCTCAACTCCACCTCGCAAAGTTGGCATTTCCTTCTCATTTAACTTCACAGTATTGCCAAACAGGACTTCGCTGCTGTCACTTGCCTTTCTCTGCCAGTTTTCCAACTTAAAGACAATGACAGTGGTGGAGAGCAGACTCCAAAAATAATAGATTCCACGACTCCTCGAACGCCAACTCCCACTGACCACCATTTCTGAGTGTTAAAATTCAATGCTGCTAGGAATTGACTCCTAAGATTCTTTACTTTTGGAAAGGAGGAGACTGATTAGTTGCCGTACTTCCGAGAACACTCGCATCTTTATAGTGAGCTCGCGAGGGATGGAGAGAGAGAGAGGGGAGGGGCACAGTATAGGCAGGTCAGCCACCAGGCAGACAGATGGGTCTATTGCACTGTTCTATCGGCATTTAAAAGCACTCTTCATTCTGGAATTTCATACTTGGACACAAACTGTAGTGAATGTTAGTCATGCCACAAAAATCTGAACTTAATCATTCCGAAAACATTAGAGAAACAAACTATTGGTTTGATGATGAGGGAAATACACAACCTATAGACTAACGGGCCCAAGCCTATTTCATTTGAACTCTTTCCGTCAGTCCAAGAGAGGTAGCATCTGTGGCATCTACAGTATGTTGTGCGTCAGACGGTGGAGTGGACTCCCACATCTTCACCCCGTGGGGGTCTGCAATGGGCCCCGCATGCTTTTGGTCAGCCTGGCCAGGAATTAGGCTATATCTGTGTCCCAAATAACGCCCCATTCCTTACATCGGGGATCATGAACTAGATTCAGCCATGGGCCAATTTAGTCTTGGGCGGGTGGTTGAGGGGCCAGAACATAATTACAAATCATTGGTAGACTGCAAATTGACCACAAGAAGCCCAAACAGATGTAATATTTGAGTAAAACATTTAAAAACTTGCTTAATTGCGAAATTAAAATCAATTGGAGGTGATTTCCTGTTGTTTTTACTGTCTTACTTCCAACAATGAAAATGCGACAAAAAAAAACTCAAATATTTAGAAACTTGGGGGGCCAAATAAAACCACCCGCAGGCCACCAATTGGGGGAACACTGCCTTACATAGCGAACTACTTTTAACCAGGGACGCTAACTACCTCTCACTTCAGCGGAGAACTGCTCTCACCCACGTGCATGCAGGCTCACGCACACATCTGGCATGCAACTAAATGCCTTTTTGGGGGGGGGGGGGGGGGGGGACTGAGTCAGAGGCATGCGTCATGTCTGACTGTTCAGAGCCTGACTCTCTCCCTCTGGCTGTGTGGCTCCGTAGAGGCAAGCAGGCTTCCTCACACTAGGGTTGGGCGATATTTGGGCAGACCTATTCCACGATATGCTACTCCAAATAGTGCCGATATCTGATATTATCATGTTGCATTGTTAATGACAAAATAATTCAACTGTGCTTATTTATGATCTTATAGTCTAGTCGCCTTTTCATTAAAATAAAATACACTTATGACGGGGACAAAAGGGTTTATTCGTTTAGACTTCATGTTGAACATATTGATACGACTGCACCGTTTTGAATTGGAAAGTTCAAATATCACCAATAGTCTATATTATCATATAGTCTATCAGCCCAACCCTAACACACACACTGCTGCTGGTGACAAGCCTACATTAAATCAGGTTGGGTTTGTGTTCAGTCCAAGTCATAGAACACTGTGGTGAAACACTCCCAGTGACTCTCTCTCTCTCTCTGACTGACCATAGGTGGACCAAACACACAGGGTGGTGTGCAACAGGAGCGAAAAGATTCAATACAGACGACAACAATCTGTGTTTACAGTGGGCAAAAAGCCAGGGCGAAAGGGTGAGGAGAACACACACCAAGAATGTAGGGGAGAGAGTGACAACCCTCACGTACGAGTCACTGAGTCACTTAGTAAACAAACACAGAACTGGAGCTAAAGGACGCCCCTTGCTCTCCTTCTCCCCCCCCCTCCCCCCCGGGCTTAACTAACCGGACCAGTTCATTCACCAAGGCATTTCCTGGAATCATGACACGTTTCTGCCACAACAAATACAACACACTCTTTCTCCCCTCCCCCCAGGAGGGTTATAGGCAGAATGGTGGCTAATAATGCAAACCTCCAAACCAACAATTTCCACAGGCTTTAAACTAATAAGCTACATCAGAGAAAATGACACATTAATAGGTCATATTTGAGAAAGTTGTCCACAAACAAAGACTTCTCTGTAAACTGGAGCATTCTGTTTCGGTTTCATGTTTTAGATTAGGTGTCCTCCATACAGTACAAATGCAAGCTGTAGGCTTAGTATATGTACACTGAATAAAAATAGAAAAAAACATTACTCTTAAATGTTGTGCACACATTTGTTTATATTCCTTGTTAGTGAGCATTTTTACATTTTTATAATCTATCCACCTGACAGGTGTGGCATATCAAGAAGCCGATTAAACAGCATGATCATTACACAGGTGCACCTTGTGCTGGGGACAATACAATGCCACTCTAAAATGTGCAGTTCTCTCCCAACACAATGTCACAAATGTCTAAAGTTGAGGGAGCGTGCAATTGGCATGCTGACTGCAGGAATGTCCACCAGAGCTGTTGCCAGAAAATCTAATGTTAATTTCTCAATCATAAGCCGCCTGCAACGTCGTTTTATAGAATTTGTTAGGCGTTGTGTGGGCAAGTGGTTTGCCAATGTCAACATTGCTGCCCCATGGTAGTGGTGGAGTTATAGTATAGGCGGGTATAAGCTAAGGACAACAAACAATGGCATTTTATCTATGGCAATTTGAATGCACAGAAATACTGCGATGAGATCCTGAGGCCCATTTTCTTCTTTAAAAAAAAAAAGGTATCTGTGACCAATATGCGTTTCCAGTCATGTGAAATCCAAAGTTCAGGGCCTAATGAACTTATTTCGATTGACTGATTTCCTCATATGAACTGTAACCTAGTAAAATCTTTGAAATGGTTCCACATTGCGTTTATATTATTGTTCTGTGTATTTAACACAACGGATGTAGCCTAGTATTATGAGAAAGTCTCCCTTGAATGGGAAACATGAGGGAAGCCTATTTGTGTTATTTATCTGTATCGGCCAAACGTTACCTTTTCACAGAGACAGAAGAATAATGTGCCATTTTTTCCAAAAGAGCATCCAGAGTCTGAAAATCCAGCAGATCGTTAGACTTGGCATGCATCTTGTAATCCATCTAGAAGCTTCCCTCAACACAAAGCAAAAAAAAAAGAAAATAACAGGAGTTTGGCTCCCTTTCTCTCCTTTTCCCACACACACAGGAAGAGAGATCGGTTCTGTTTAAGGTTCCAATCTAGTTCCGTTTCACAAAATCTATCCACAATAATCCACACATGATTAATCCAGGTTTAAGTGATGGGTATTCCTTGAAAATTAAAAAAAATTAAAAACAACAGAAAAGGGACAGGGATCGGGGTAAGATTATGCCTGTGGAGGCCTGACTGGAGCCGGCTGGCTGAGTTAGCTGTGTGTGCCGGTCTCCTTCGCTCTACCCCCTCCCCCTCTCAGCAGCAGCACAACGGCCCAGCAGCCACAGGCTCCTCGCCCCATTGTGTGTGTCCACCCCGGGCCTCCCCCACTCACAAGCAGCAAGAGTGAGAAAGGAAGGACAGCGCTCCGGTAATTTTTTTTTTTTTTTAATCCAGGAGGAGAGCTTGCTTCTTCCCTTTCTCTCGTAGCTCTTCTCTCTCTCTCAAAACACAACACACAGCGTGCGGTGGTTATTCAACGGTGAAAATGGCTCTGCTGTTCCGCTTCCTCATTGAGCACTAGTCTCAGCCCACAGCTCGTTACCCCTCCCTCTCCCTACGCTCTCACTCCACCCCTCCCCTTTCTCCCTCAATAGCTTGAGGTCCCTCCCTCTCTCTCTCCATCCACACCTTTGGCACCCCAACACCTCCCTACTTCCAATTCACCCTGCCCCTCCCCCACGTGCCGTTCTCCTTTTGGGCTGATCTTGTGAACCAACGCCTGCCTACCCCCACCAAGCCAAAGGCTACCTTATCTACTGCTCTCGCTCCCCCTCCATTCCTCCCCCCTTCTCTCCCCCTACATCCCTCCCTCTCTCCCCACCACGCTGCTGCACACACACATTCACACAGCACGTCTAGACTAATACAAAAGCATCCACGCCGGCCGGGCTTTCTGTCAATGCAAAGAGAAATAGAAACAACGAGAAATAAATAATATGTAAGACAATACTATAAGAGGGGGAAGACCGAACATCCATTCCTTCTTCACAAGGCCAACAGGCTAAAATTGTAAAATTAAAAAAATAATAAAAATTAAAAAGTGGGATGGTAAAGCATTTTCAGTGTCAAACAAAACCAGATATAAAGTAGAAAAGATAATGGAGCTATTTATTTAATTTCACCTTTATTTAACCAGGTAGGCTAGTTGGGAACAAGTTCTCATTTACAACTGCGACCTGACCAAGATAAAGCAAAGCAGGTCAACACATACAACAACAGAGTTACACATGGAATAAACAAACATACAGTAGAACAAGTATACATACAGTGTGTGCAAATGAGGTAGGATAAGGCAATAAATAGGCCATAGTGGCAAAGTAATTACAATATACCAATTAAACACTGGAGTGATAGATGTGCAGAAGATGAATGTGCAAGTAGAGATACTGGGGTGCAGAGGAGCAAGATAAATAAATAAATACAGTATGGGGATGAGGTAGTTGGATGGGCTATTTACAGATGGGCTATGTACAGGTGCAGTGATCTGTGAGCTGCTCTGACAGCTGGTGCTTAAAGCTAGTGAGGGAGATATGAGTCTCCAGCGTCAGTGATTTTTGCAGTTCATGCCAGGCATTGGCAGCAGAGAACTGGAAGGAAAGCCGGCCAAAGGAGGAATTGGCTTTGGGGGTGACCAGTGAGATATACCTGATGGAGCTCGTGCTACAGGTGGGTGCTGCTATGGTGACTAGTGAGCTGAGTTAAGGCGGGGCTTTACCTAGCAAAGACTTGTAGCTAACCTGGAGCCAATGGGTTTGACGACGAATATGAAGCGAGGGCAAGCCAACGAGAGCGTACAGGTCACAGCGGTGGGTAATATATGGGGCTTTGGTGACAAAACAGATGGCACTATATATTTTCAAATAAGATATCCTTTGAGAAATGTCTATTACCAAAATAAAAACTAGACATACAGGGAGAATCAAAATTTCTCAACATGCCATGGGGACCCCAATTGATGTTTGAGTGACTATCACTCAGATAGCATAAGAACAAGGTATAAACCATAGCTAAATGTGTAGAATTGCTTTAAATAGCTTTAAAATAACCAACATTTTGTCTCTGCAGCCAATAGTAAGGCCTAAAAAAAATTGGTCGGAGACTGCGCCGTAGGCTGGGGGGGGGGGGGGGGGGAATCCTACGGGAGACCGTGGATATTCATCTCCCACAACAAACTGATCAAGTCACACAGGGGAGAAATTTGGCATGAGATAACGTTCAAACATAGCGGTTCTTCCTCTAAAAGTTACGAGTTTATGCTGCGACCGTTAGTGGTAGATGGTGGCATTCTGTCATTGCACCACACTATCACAAGGGGGAGTTAGATCAGCGTTCTATCGGTAATCTAAACTGTGGCACAAATTGACAATCTACTCGTAAATGAATGGAGGCGTTTCAGTCTGATAGTCTCTTCTCTGGCACTAGAGTCCTGCATTAGGCAACAACAAAAAACTGTCGCTGGTTATTTTAGAATTTGGGAAATACAATGGGGAATTTCACTTCACATGTGGACTGACGATTTTCGAAAAATAGGCACAGTGGGCTTTTGGTTTCTCTCCCTCTAAAAACAGAAATTAAATCATTCTCAATTACAAACTCGCTTTATTACACATTAGCATGAATGTCTCAACCCATGTTCAAGAATGGGCTTTTTCAGTTTCGGTTATTTGAAAACAAAATCTACAAAACATCGTTATTTTTTAAAAACAAGCCATAGAAAGTTGGTTTCAATTTAAGAAAGGAACTTGTCTGTCGGCCGGCCGTGCATTAAAAGACCAAAAATGGTTAAAGACAATTGTGAAAAATATAAATATATACCAGTTTTATTTAAGGACCAAATAAATTGACAGCTGTGCCATATAGATTGCAAAATAGTTGGGAAGAGATTTTCGATGTACCGATTCCACGGCACATGGTTTATGAATTGACAGGCAATTTGTTTGTTTATTATAACCTACCGCAGGCCTAAAACCTATGGGTTTAACCTTCTGAATTAATGACTATATTGAAAATATATTAGATTACAGCGATGTTGATTGCCTTTGCCGATCGCTCACAATCTTCAAACATCAGTGAGTAGATGGCTTGAATAGTCTCGCTGGAAATGGAATACAATGTAGAAATGGGCATCATAGAGTGAAGACCAGCAGTCCATTTATTTAAACATTATTAGGCCTGGAGTTCTTTTAAGAATACAAAAGAAGCCCGTGACGGGCTATCAGCAGGACAATAGACTCTTACAGAGTGCACCAAATGCACTGTTTTCTAACCACATCTGGATGGACCCAAAACAAATTACTATGGGAATAAATATTACTGAATGACAGAAATATTGGAATAAAGTTGGCAACAAATTGTTGCTTACTGCAACACCAAAAGTCATCCAATTGTTATAATAGGATTTGAAGCAATATCCTACCTGCGTGTGGTCAACTATTTCAGCACCATTTCACACCGCTGAGACAAGCAAGTCTACTTAATAAACATATACATTTTAAAACAGTTTTTTTTTTATCGAATTCAATAATAAATTGTACTGTAGATGCTGCAGTCAGTCAGATTTGAGTACTATTGTAAAGTGTTGCCTAAAGGCCAAAATGGGCAAACTTGCAATGTATTCGATGCTGAAGTACTCTAAAACCAGATTTGTCCCAACAAAGAAATGCATCAACCCCTACAGATATTTAAATGTATTATTAACCCTGAAGTATAATTGTATAAAAGCCCCTTAGATATTAATTTAGAATCCTCTAAATTGTATTTGATCTACTACCGTACAAGGACATTTTATTGATCTGCCAGTATTTTCATTTAGAGGTTCCAATTATTATTGGATTATTCACCATGGCAACCAACAACATGTATTTCTAAGGTTGGCTTTTGTTAAGATCAGACTGTTTTAATTTGATATGTGCGTTTTCGACCAAATGTAAGTAAGAACAAATACTTATTTCACTTATACTATTCCTGTTGCTCTTGTTATGTAAATACAAGAAATGGTGTATGTAGAGGGGGTAACTTTCTTCACGAGTTCCCTTACCATTTTGTACAATTGTGTGATCCAGTTGGTGTAACCGTAATGTTAATTATCTTGAGGAATTATGGCGTATTCTCATTGTCCTGTTGGTTTCGTCAGACTGCACAGAAGCTTAATAATCATTTGCATTTTTTTAAATTGAATTGAATAACATTTCTACCATGGTAGATGATGTGTTTTTGGTTGATGGCCAATACTAAAAGCAGTCAAATGCATTTGTGAATTCAATCGCTTTATTTAATTATTTAAGGCTCCCTTCTCTTCTCTGTGCTGTAGTTCTTTTCAGAATAAAGTAGGCGAATGAAGGCAACAAATTGTTGCTTACTGGAACACCCAAAGTCATCCAATTGTTATAATAGGGTTTGCAGCAATAGCCTACCCACGTGTGGTCAACTATTTTCGCACCGTTTCACGCTGCTCCGAGACAAGCATGGGGATTGGTCTTGATAACTTAATTTTTATTTTCACTGAATCTCTGTTTGGGTATTGGTTAGCCTTCAATTAGGGTATGGAAATGTTAGGATTATTTTGCTCTTCACTCGCAGTCACTTAGGAGCCTACTCCCGACCGGTCACGTTGTACAGCGCCATATTTTCCTAACGGAAACCTCGAGGGTTTGGTTTTTGGTTTTTCTTGGAATAGAAACACCAAAATATGAATTAAATTAATTAGGCTAAATTTCTTAAAGTCAATTCAATATACTATGTTCTTACAAAAAAAGGTTTTAAACTCAAGTACAGCCCATATTAAAAAGAGTCAAATGCTTCTCAAAGATGCACTCTGGTGGTCAAACTAGCACTAACTAGCATTAACGGCAACAATGGCTAACACAAATAGCGTGCAATAGAATTCTGTGGCAGCCCACAAGCTGTACTGCAAATACGGCACAACTTTTAAAGGAAGAACCACCGTACTGCCCAACAATATACTGTGGAATCATGGAATTCCCACACAAGTTAATAGAATGGCATCCCTTGCTTTACAAGCATAATAAAATACTTGTAAGCAAGTGGTAATTTCATTCAAGGCGGTGTGTGTTTGAGGGACAGTGAGACACAGCTACAGTGTTCCCCAGAAGACAGTTAATTCCCCCCCCCCCCATAAATCATCCAGCCATCTGTCTCCAGAAACAACAGTGATTCACTTCATCATGACACATTACAATGACACTAATCAGCATGTGGAGCGTACCTCATACCTACTGTCTACCAACATGATGATAAGAGAGGGAGACCACATCACATACAACTGGAGAAAGAGAGATTGCGAGCGAGAGAGAGAGAGCAATAAGCCTGCTGTGCTGTAATTAAGACGGGGGTGTCTGTGATGGTACAGTAGTACCAGGGTTTCAGTTATGAAATTGTGGCGCCAGACATTTGACCTGCAGAATTTTCATTTACTGGACATTTGAGAAATTTACCGGACCCATATGGGTGCGTAACCTGATTAGGGCGACCACCCACGGTGCTCAGAAGGACAGAAATCACATTTAGATTATGGTAATTCATCTTAACAGAACATTCAAGTCGAGGATGCAAGGATGTGCGGTCCTTTCCTGGCACTTTGAAGACATTAGAATAGCTGTCCACGTTTTCTTTTCCTCAGCCAACAAGACGAGTAAGGAACAGCAAAATCACTAGCCTATGCAAAGCCTGAGTTTCAAGTTTGGGGAAGCACATTTCCCCCAGAAAAACGCACCTTTATAATAACGCCTTCCATGAATCATCGCATTTGCAGACTTATGTAAGATCGCCTACTATTCGTAATGTGATGAGTAGTTTTAGACAGTCATAACTTAGGCTAATAATAGAACTCATTCACTGTTGGCAAAAAAATGACCGCTCAATGCATGGCTGAAAGCAGATAGTGTAGAGGCCTGGGCTATAATCAGATACTTCTCATCTTTCCTTGCACGGGAAAAACACATCTCATGCTTATTTTACTCAACTTTGACTGGAGACATTAGCAGAATCTTTTTTAATGCGACAAATGACAGGGTAGCCTACTGTGCTGACACTGACAAACAGACCAATAAAAACAACGCTGTCCATATAATAGGCCTACGAGAAGGGGAGACACAAATAGAATGACGTCCGTCTAAACTGGAGGAAACTGTCCAAAAACTAACTTAAGAGGCACTGACCCAACAATGAGTGTGAATATGTGTCGTGAGCACCGGGGATATGGCCGCCGCTCTCCGCTGGTGCCAATAAGATAGGCCTACTGTTGCTCGCTCAATTAAGCTTAGAATTTTAATAACTAAAGGACATGAGTATATATTAATTGTCTTCTCTTTACAGCAATAGCCATTTGCATTCCAAAGTATGTTTTTCTGCGATTTAATTTGGAAATATTGCGCTATTACTGGCTGGGCCTATACTTTTCAATGATAGGTGCATCTCGACAATTATCTATTTGGTATTTGCAGCACCAATTGCGCGAGCTGCCTTTCCGATTACAGGCAAAGTGACTGTAGGCAAAACATTTTTTTTTCTTTCTGTAAAGCTAGGGGAAGCTAATGATCCTCTGTGGCCAAGTCATGCTTTAGTAGCCTATTTGAATGATTGTGGTTATGTATAGACAGGAGTAGGCTAATAAGGCTATTTCTTTTTGTCAATTTAATTCACTTAGGGAAAGCTTCCCCGAGCCTTATGGACACGCCGCCTATGAGCCTGTCAATCTACTATCCACCGTAGTAGAAAAGTTAACATTCTATTGATCAGTTTGTCGAGAAAGAAATAGCCTTAACAGACTCTGGGACGATGGATCCCAAACTCATACAACCAGCAGGCTTCATTCATATATATATATATATATATATATATAATTTTTATTTTTTTTACTTCACCCTGACAATTGGTGACGATTTTATTTATCGTCCACTTCCTTATATATTTTTAAATGGACAAAAGCCAGCTACTACCGGCTAACGAAAACCCTGAGTAGCACACTGAGCTCAACCAATTGAATGACACCCCTGGGGCACATTTACCTCATGGCTCCTAGGCACAGATCAGGGCTCTGTTCAGGGGGAGTGCAACGTCACAGCACAAAAAACAGAGATGCTTGTTCTAGGTCCCAAGAAACAAAGAGATCTTCTGTTGAATCTGACAATTAATCTTGATGGTTGTACAGTCGTCTCAAATAAAACTGTGAAGGACCTCGGTGTTACTCTGGACCCTGATCTCTCTTTTGACGAACATATCAAGACTGTTTCAAGGACAGGTTTTTTCCATCTACGTAACATTGCAAAAATCAGAAACTGTCTGTCCAAAAATGATGCAGAAAGATTAATCCATGCTTTTGTTACTTCTAGGTTAGACTACTGCAATGCTCTACTTTCCGGCTACCCGGATAAAGCACTAAATAAACTTCAGTTAGTGCTAAATACGGCTGCTAGAATCCTGACTAGAACCAAAAAAATGGATCATATTACTCCAGTGCTAGCCTCCCTACACTGGCTTCCTGTTAAGGCAAGGGCTGATTCCGGCACTTTGATATATCAGTTGGTGTAAGAAGGGCTATATAAATAAATTTAATTGGATTCAGGTTGAAATGTATTGTGTGGAACATATCGTTGTCTGTCAGACCATTTGTTCACTGTTCAATTGACCTAAATCACCTGATTGTGTTGTGCAAGAGAGAGCGAGACGGAGAGAAAGGGAGATGGAGGGAAAGAGGCAAATTAAGAGACAGCAATGGAGAACGAGATAGAGGGAGGGAGATTAAGAGAGTACAGTTACATGCACACAATTATAGTATAATAGTAATAATAATATAATAGTTCAATTAAAACATTCACATGCTTTGCAAGATGAATGACTTCTCTAATAATCCTGTGTGTATGACATCTGAAATCAGGCTGCCGGATGGGACTTGTGATAAAAGCAGAAATATCGGCAATCAAAATCAAAGCTCTACCACAGTGACCATGTTATTTTTGCAAAGACTAATTTATTCTGAGAATTGGACAAAGTTAGGATGTGAAAACTATTTCTAAGATGCATACTGATGTTTTTTGGAACTCACTTCACTTGCGCTACCGGTGAAGGCACACACGCAGATCAAACATAAAGCTTGAACGCCGATTAAGCAGTGTACTAATAATATAAACTATTGTCAGAAAACCAGGTTTTAAATCGGCGTATGATTACTTTGATTTTGGCCTTATACCGATTAAGATAAGCTGAGTAAAGTGTTTGCATGACTAATGCCATACTCGGCCTTCTGCCATAATCAGTTTAAAACTCAATTAGTGTGCATGTACAGTGCATTCGGGAAAGTATTCAGACCCCTTGACCTTTTCCACATGTTGTTACATTAAAACCTTAATCTACAATCGATTACATCGTTCCCCCCCCCCTCAATCTATAAACAATACACAATTAAAAAGCAACATTTTAGGATCTAATTATCAGAGTAAGAACTCGGAGACTATGAAAGCTTAAACCAAGTTTATTCTTCCCAAAGGATTGAACTGCTGAATCGACAAAAACCTGGTTACAATAGAGGTGGTATATGTACCCCACTTTGGGTGGAGTCTACTCCTTCTCGCTAAAACATTGCATCTTTATTGATAGGCAGGAAACTAAGTGATGCGGGCAATACACTTTTCCTTCTCCCTTAACGTGACCTGACCTCGACCCCCTTCATCACTAATCCATTACTTTCTCCCCTTATCAATGCCTACCACATATGATTGTTTTCCCTACACTCAGTACATTCCAAGCTTAAATTGCACCCACCATATACCTTTCTCCAACAGATAACCATTCACTTCTGGTGAAGACCCTCTAAACCACAGCACTCAATATTTCAATAGAATACCTGATAAGTAACCCAATTCCAAGTTTAGGAATCCATCACACACACTTGGCAGTGATTACAGCCTCGAGTCTTCTTGGGTATGACGTTACAAGCTTGGCACACCTGTATTTGGGGAGTTTCTCCCATTCTTCTCTACAGATCCCTTTCCCCAGATCTGTGCCTCGACACAATCCTAGAGCTCTATTGACAATTCCTTCGGGTTCATGGTTTGGTTTTTGCTCTGACATGCACTGTCAACTGTGGGACCTTATATAGACAGGTGTGTGCCTTTCCAAATCATGTCCAATCAATTGAGTTTACCATAGGTGGACTCCAATCAAGTTTCAGAAACATCAAAGGAAACAGGATGCACCTAAGCTCAATTGAGTGATTTATGAATACTTGTGTAAATAAGGCATGTATTTTTTTATTCATTTTCAAAATAACTAAAAACCTGTTTTAACTTTGTCATTACAGCGTATTTGTGTGTAAATTGATGAGGGAAAACATGCAATTAGTTTTAGAATAAGGCTGTAACTTAACAAAATGTGGAAAAAGTCAAGGGGTCTGAATACTTTACGAATGCACTGAAAACGTACTCAGAGAGAGATACAATGCGAGAAAGAAAGAAAGAGGCAGAGAAAGAGACACTCAGAAGGAGAACTAGAGAGGGGCAGCAGGGGAATGCTAGCCTCCAAGGGAGCGCGTGAGTGTGGAGGAGTAGTGGAGTGAACCACACACACAGGGAACAGATGTGTGGAAGACAGAGGTGGCTCCCCTCCTTCCTCCCTGTAATACAATCTTCACCCCCGCCGCACTAAAACACATACACTTTAAAATGGCAGTGCAGTTAAAAAAAACATGATTTTCCTGGGTAAAAAAATTGATATATTTCCACAATACGCGGGTGAATTAACAGTCTGAAATTGTGAAAATTACAATTTGCCCTTTTTGTGTACAAGATGTTTGGGGGAAACAAATGCCTGGAATTTCAGCCTGTTCGGGAGGGATGGAACTTTTGTCCCACATCATGACGTCACAATTTGATTTGATTAAAACAGACCAATGACTGTTCATCTGGGTAAGGGGGTGAGCTCTAGACGATCCTATCAGACAATCAGCGCTGTGTATATAAATATCTTCACATTTGTTTCTTAACACCCACACAAGACTGGGCAAAAGAGAATCGGGCAGGACTAGGCGACATATTAAATGTATGTTTGGCGTGATATTTCAAATAACTATCGCAAGAATCAAGCTTTTTGGTCTCGTCTCCTTCCCATTTACACACATACAAACACAAGCCCCTGCCACTCACAACAACAAAGATGAAAGATCACTTCTTCCTATCTGAGAAGAGCTTCAACTCGCTATTTGCATTCGGAGGTTTGGTCCAACAGATTTGGGCATATGGACACCGCAACACACAGACATTTTACTGTGATACAGGAGTAGTTAAGCTTTCTAATGATACCTTTTTTTATGTCTCAACTCCTCAAAATTGGGCGCAGATAAGACTACTAGAAATGGGAGTATCAATGAATATTGATTCTGGAAAATGAATGCAGCGTCGTGCGCTGCAGCATAACTAGCAGCATTTTAGCCAAAGACATATACTAGCTGTCTGGTCTGTTTCAGAAATCTGCAATAAACATAAATCACAATTATGTAAGTTATTGGCAACTGGGTCTCATTCTGAGAAATAAGGTAGGCCACTTGATTTCAATATCTGAACAAAGTGGACAGGCTCGCATGCTGTTCAAACAATTGAGGACGGACAGAAGGGTGTGTTCATAACAATTCAACTACCTTGTTAGTTAGCAAATAGATCCAAGTTGGCTAAAATTGAAATAGAAAGATCAGCTGGCTACTCACTAGCACGTGGGCTTGTGCTTGAGAGATAGAAAATTAGCACAGGTCTCAATCTATAATGCCTGCAGTGCCACAACAAGTTAGTCATTATTAGTGAATGTGTATTTTATGCATGTTCTGCTTAACTTTGAAACAAAAATGACATTTTCACAGACTTGAAAGCCAGATCAGTGATTATTGGAAAAATGCAGGTTAAATCTTTTATAAAATAATGAAGTTATTGTGGTTGCGGAAGGCTTATATTTAGTCCAGGCTATACAAAGTGGTAGACAAACGCGTGGACACACAGACAGGGGCATTCCTGTGTTTTTGCCACTTCAGAAAGTTAAAGGAAAATATGAATCACTGATGCATTTTGTCTTATGATAATTGATTTTCCTACTAAGTTCATATAATATTTTGGAATTCCGTTTTAATGTCTGGATTCTGTAATTCCATTCGCATTCTCTACAACGCAGGTTTTAAAGGGCTCTAAAAAATATATAATTTAAAACACACTTCCAAAAATCTCTTTCACATCAAAATCCACAATCCCACCATAGCCTATGTACAGTTGAAGTCGGAAGTTTACACTTAGGTTGTAGTCAATAAAACTCGTTTTTCAACCACTCCACAAATTTCTTGTTAACAAACTATAGTTTTGGCAAGTCGGATAGGAAATCTACTAAGTCATTTTTAGACAGATTATTTCACTTACTGTCACTATCACACTGTTACTGTCACTATCACAATTCCAGTGGGTCAGAAGTTTACATACACTAACTTGACTGTGCCTTTAAACAGCTTGAAAGCTCCAGAAAATTATGTCAAGGCTTTAGAAGCTTCTGATAGGCTAATTGACATCATTTGAGTCAATTGGAGGTGTACATGTGGATGTATTTCACTCAATGCCTCTTTGCTTGACATCATGGGAAAATCAAAAAAAGTCTGGTTAATCCTTGGGAGCAATTTCCAAATGCTTGAAGGTACCACGTTCATATTTACAAACAATACTACGCAAGTATAAACACCATGGGACCGTCATACCGCTCAGGAAGGAGACACGTTCTGTCCCCTAGAGATGAACGTACTTTGGTGCGAAAAAAGCAAATCAATCACAGAACAACAGCAAAGGACCATGTGAAGATGCTGGAGGAAACAGGTACAAAAATCCACAGTAAAACGAGTCCTATAATCGACATAACCTGGAAAAGCCGCTCAGCAAGGAATAAACCACTGCTCCAAAACCGCCATAAAAAAAGCCAGACTATGTTTTGCAACTGCACATGGGGACAAAGATCGTACTTTTTGGAGAAATGTCCTCTGGTCTGATGAAAAACAAATAGAAATGTTTGGCCATAATGACCATCGTTATGTTTGGAGGAAAAAGGGGGAGGCTTGCAAGCCGAAGAACACCATCCCAACCCTGAAGCACGAGGGTGGAAGCATCATGTTGTGGGGGTGCATTGCTGTAGGAGGGACTGGTGCACGTCACAAAATAGATGGCATCATGAGGACGGAAAATTATATGGATATACTGAAGAAACATCTCAAGACATCAGTCAGGAAGTTAAAGCTTGGTCGCAAATGGATCTTCCAAATGGACAATGACCCCAAGCATACTTCCAAAGTTGTGGCAAAATGGCTTAAGGACAACAAAGTCAAGGTATTGGAGTGGCCATCACAAAGCCCTGACCTCAATCCTATAAAAAAACGTGTGGGCAGAACTGAAAATGTGTGTGTGGGCAAGGAGGCCTATAAACCTGATTCAGTTACACCAGCTCTGTCAGGAGGAATGAGCCAAAATTCACCCAACTTATTGTGGGAAACTTGTGGAATGCTACCCGAAACATTTGACCCAGGTTAAATAATTTAAATTGCTACCAAATACTAATTGAGTGTATGTAAACTTCTGACCCACTGGGAATGTGGGAAAAAAAAGCTGAAATAAATCACTCTACTGTCATTCTGACATTTCACTTTCTTAAATTAAAGTGGTGATCTTAACTGACTTAAGACAGGGAATTTTTACTAGGATTAAATGTCAGGAATTGTGAAAAAAAACTGAGTTTAAATGTATTTGGCTAAGGTATATGTAAACTTCCGACTTCAACTGCCCGAGGCAAGCTGACCCTACGTAACCCTCCCATTCAATGAAGTCACAAACACACACTACGGAATGAGTTCACAAGCCTAGGACTAGCCTACTCAATAACCATTTTCCCATATCTGTGAGATACCATAACACCCCCCCCCCGAGCACTGATTTCTATACTGTTGTCTAGCAGCGACCAGTAACAGATGTGTCAGATCTGATTTCACACATACAGCCAGTCTAGGGATGTGTCTCAAATGGCACCCTTTATTTCCTATATAGTGTACTACTTTGACCAGGACCCATAGGGTTCAAGTCAAAAGTAGTGCACTGTACGGGGATTATGGTACCATAGGGCTCTGGACAAAAATAATGCACTTTAGGGATTAGGGTGCCATTTTAAAACACCCCCAAGGTCCCCTTCTGTACTGCAGACACTGTCGTCGTCCCCCATCCCAGACTGTCCACGTGCACCCTGACCCAGGGACAATACAGCAGCTGCCAGAGTGACAAAGCTCCAACTTCACCCACTCAGGGAGGCTGGAGTTGCGTCCTAAACGGCACCCTATTCTTTTGGGCCCTGGGCAAAAGTAGCGCCTTCGAAAAAATAATCAGGGCCCTTGACGTTTTCCACATTTTGTGAATTTACAGCCCAATTCTAAAAATGGATTTAATAAATACAAAATCCTCATCAGTCGACACACAGTATCCCATATTGACAAAGCCAAAAACAGGTTTAGACATTTTTGCAAATCTATTAAATAAAAAACAGGGATACCTTATTTGCATAAGTATTCAGGCCCTTTGCTATGAGACTTGAAATTGAGCTCAGGTGCATCCGGTTTCCTTTGATCATCTTTGAGATTTTTCTACAAATGGATTAGAGTCCACTTGTGGTAAATTCAATTGATTGGACATGATTTGGAAAAGCACACACCTGTCTATATAAGGTCCCACAGTTGATATCAGTGCATATCAGAGCAAAAACCAAGCCATGAGGTCGAAGGAATTGTCCGTAGCACTCCCGAGACAGGATTGTGTCGAGGCACAGATCTGGGGAAGGGTATCTGTAGAGAAGAATGGGAGAAACTCCCCAAATACAGGTGTGCCAAGCTTGTAGCATCATACTCAAGAAGACTTGAGGCTGTAATCGCTGCCAAAGGTACTTCAACAAAGTACTGAGTAAAGGATCTGAATACTTATATACAATATAATATTTTTGTTTTTTATATATACAAAATTAGCAAGCATTTCTAAACCTGTTATTGCTTTGTCATTGTGGGGTGGTGTATAGATTGATGGGGGGGGGGGGGGGGGGGGGGGACTACTGAATCAATTTTAGAATACGGCTGTAACGTAACAAAACGCATAGGGAAAAGGGTGCCATTTTGGCATTTGGGACAAATCCGGGCAGAGCTAAGACGATGGGCCCTGCCTTGCCTGCCATTCTGAAGCTGAGGGAAGAGACGGACTGGGGACTAGAGTTAGGCGATATTACGATAGCATTGTCTATCGATGGTGATTGACAGCCATCGTCGATGGTGACGTGACAGACGATGGTTTAACCTATATCAACTTCACTGGCGCTGCGCAGTAAGTCTCACGTCGCACAGCAGGACAGCACACAAGAGACATTCAAAGTAATTTGCCTATTGTTATTTGCTATATATCCTATTTCCATAAATATGTTATATAACCGTATATAGTTTTTTTCCCCAAATTCCACAAGAGAATAATGTAGGCCAGACAGAGCATCGAATACCATCAAATCAGAACAAAAATGTCCAGTCAGAAAACATTGTTTTGTTGGATGCATAGGTATTTAGGCTCCTATAGAATTATTTTTTTTCTTGCCTGATTCCATTTTCTCAGTTGTTGTTGTTGTTGTTACAGGTTTCTGTTTCCCTGTTTATTTTATTTTTTCACTCTCAAAAATCCAACTTTTCAAAATAGAAAAACAACTACATTGGATGTTCTAGATCCACAACCATGCATAAACCACATCAGGAGACCGAGGGCTTTTAAATGAGAGAGAACAAAACAATATCCTATAGATTTTTTTCCCAAGTTTACAAGAATGAAATTCCATAGCCTACGCATAGGCTACTTATTTTCAATCACAGCTTCATGAGACAGACCAGACAATATACATGTTTCTATTGTTTTATGAGGCAAATACAGCAATTATTATCCAGTTCTAAAGACAGTAGACCGCTTCTATTCAGCCCATGATGTAGGCCTATAACCTAGCTTACTACGGGTAAGACAGCCCGTTCCTCAGACGGTCACTGCTCCATCATGTGGGCGCCAGACACACAAACCTGTTCTGCTCCTCCACCAGAAAAGAATATTAGAAAAGATTTTCCATTGCATTCACTTGCCAGACTTTCTAATAAACATTATCTTTCATCATGATTTCTCCAGTTGCATAAATGTATAAAATATTTGGGGGCGATGGCCAATACGGGCGATAGTTTTGTATATCACAATGTTTTATGGATACATAATCGCGAGAGGACAAAGGTTGACATCGCCCAACCCTACTGAGCACTCACTGCAACATTGTCATGGGTGGGAGTGGGGAAGAGGAGGCTGCCTGGGACTGGCTGCCTGCATTATTAGGGGGGGGGGGGGGGGGAGACAGCAGCGGAGAAACACACAATTCAAATGTTATTTGTCAGATGTGTCGAATACAAAGGGAGTAGACTTTACAGTGAAATGCTTGCTATGAGCACTTTCCTACAATGCATAGTAAAAAATGTAATAAGTAACGCAAGAGGAATAAAATACACAATAATTAAACACGGTCTCTCTCTCTCTCACACACACATACACACAGGAGATGAGAGTGGGCCAGGAGGAGGAAGCGCCTTCAGACTTCAGAGGCCATTAATCACGTGGGCAACAGAGCAGCCAAAACCAACAGGGACTCCAGTCGAGGAGACAGCCAGCCAATCTGCTGGCTCTGGGTGTGTGTTTGTGTGTGTGTGTTTACGTGCCCAGACTGTAGTATGAGTGCGTGTGAGCTGTGCGTGTGTGCAAGGGCGAGAGGTATAAAGCAAGTGATGGAGAGGGGATGCAGAAATAGAATAGTACACTGAAGGACAAAACCAGGAAAACAAAGCCCTTTCATATCCTTGCGCCAGGCACCCATCTCATAACAAGAACATTGTGAAACTCAAAACAGAACAAAACATGAAGGCACACACGCCTCCCGTCTCGGGGTCACTTCAGCAGACATACACAGGCTGCCATGTTATTAGATGAATATATGTCATGGAAACTCTCCACTGCAGAGCTAGGTCTTGTTCAGTGGAGCACTAACTACAATCAGTGGTTGTATTGGACAAATTCAGGTATTAGCCTAGTGCCTCCCTGTTTCACTTCAATTCAAAACACTTTCTCCCTACTGAACACGATCCAGTACACATTAGACATGGCCAGGGAAGCTATACTCTCCCTCTGTCAGGGTTCCAGAGGAAAAGATACTAGTACGTTAGATGATAAACTTACATGTGTATCTCTGTGTGGAGATCCTTATACGAGAGTGCATCTCCTCTCCGGCCTCATTCAGCAAAGGGAGCTGCCGCGTGGGCCGGCCCGTTACCCGATCCAGAGAAGAGTCCCCTTAGAGACGCTGGCCAAGGCCCAGCTAATAGTTCACAGAGCACACTGCTGACGAGGAAAAGGGGGTACACCTGGGAAGAGAACAGAGAGGACAGTCCATGAGAACACCAGCGAGAGTGAGAGAAGCAAACAGGACGCACGCACAAACACCCTACGGTCTAGACAAATCTGGGTCGCATTCAGGAAGGTGCAACGTACATGGCAGATAGAGATGTCACCAGTAGAGCCGACATGATCCACACTCCACATATAAGAGGCATGTGTGTTATTCTAATACGTACGCCTACATCCGATTCACAACGGCCCTAAACGTTGTTTCATGCTGAATGCAGCCCAGACCTACATACTCTGGTCCTGGCTTGGCACACATGATGCAATCAGACTGCTGTTTTTAGGCAATGCCACCGAAGAAACCAAGGAAAGGTGTGCAAGGGGGAGTCATGCAATCTCCAAACATTGGCAATAAAATGTCCTTACTATAGAGCTCAGTGACTTTAAACGTGGCACAAGTGAGTTCGTCAAATTTCTGCCCTGCTTGAGCTGCCCCGGTCAACTGTAAGTGTTGTTATTAAGTGGCAACGCCTAGGAGCAACAACGACTCAGCCACGAAATGGTAGGCCACACAAGCTCACAGAACGGGACTGCCGAGAGGTCTTTATGAAATTGGTTCCCATGGCCGAGCAGCCGCAAACATGCCTAATAACAGCCAATGCTTGGCGTTGCGCATGGTGGAGTGGTGAAAAACTCGCCACCATTGGACTCTGGAGCAGTGGAAATGCGTTCTCTGAAGTGATGAGAATGCTACCTGTCCAAATGCATAGCGCCAACTGACTCCCGAACAGCTAATCAAATGGCTACCCAGACTATTTGCATTGCCCTCCCAAGCTGCTGCTACTCTCTATGGATAGCCACTTTAATAACGCTACCTACATGTACACAGTTACCTCGACACCGGTACCCCCTGAATAGCCCCTCTATTGTTATTTACTGCTGCTCTTTAATTATTTGTTATTCTTATCGCCAACTTTTTTTAAATGCTAAGTAAGCATTTCACTGTAAGGTCTACTACACCTGTTGTATTAGGTGCATGTGACAAATACAAATGTATTAGAAAATTTGGTCTGAGGCTGTTTTCATGGTTCGGGCTGGGCCTCTTAGTTCCAGTGAAGGGCAATCTTAACACTACAGAATACAGTGACATTCTAGACGATTCTTTGCTTACAACTTCCCTGTTTCAGCGTGACAATGCCCACATGCACAAAGCAAGGTCCATACAGAAATGGTTTGTCGAGATCGGTGTGGAAGAACTTGACTGACCTGCACAGAAATCTGACCTCAACCCCATCGAACACCTTTGAGATTAATTGGAACGCTGACTGAGAGCCAGGCCTAATCCCCCAACATCACTGCCCGACCTCACTAATGCTTGTGGCTGAATGGAAGCAAGTCCCCGCAGCAATGTTCCAACATCTAGTGGAAAGCCTTCCCAGAAGAGCAGAAGCTGTTATAGCAGCAAAGGCGGGGACCAACTCCATATTAATGCCCATGATTTTGAAATGAGAGGTTCGACGAGCAGGTGTCCACATACACTACATGACCAAAGTATGCCGGGCACGGCGCTACTGAAAGGCTTTCATGGAATGGCATATGAGGGAGGTGTGACAAGTCAACAGTCTAGATGGTAGTGCTTCTACACCTGCATTGCTTGCTGTTTGGGATTTTAGGCTGGGTTTTTGTACAGCACTTTGAGATATCAGCAGATGTACGAAGGGCTATATAAATAAATTTGATTTGATCATTATCTAGATGCAGTCAATGTTCCAGGAGCTGCTTTCAGACAATTTCATGAGGGAGACAGACAGAAAATCCATATGAGCTGTTTAATATTAGACTAGTTTATCTAATAGACTATTTGTATAGTTTCACCATAACATGATGGTACTAATCAAGACTGTGAATCATTATTGATTAATGAATCATGATTAACGGGAAGATGTTGAACTTAAGCGCTTTCGTTTATCCAATAAAATGTATGGATTTTATTGTTCGCTCCCTGTCCATACCCCTCCATTCAGAGGTAAAACCTACAACTAGGCCAAGGATGGAGTTACCATGGTTACTCAACCACAGAGTGTACCCAGAAATGTTTGAGGAGGGCAAGTAAGAAAGATAGAGGGCAATTCCATAGTAACAGAATGATGCTGGACTAGTTTGGGTTTTTTTCCCCACAGAAAATGTGTACTAAAACTAATTGACTTGAGTGCAGATGCAATGTCTGGTAACAGAATGATGGCTTTTGCTATTTGTGCCATCATTCTATTACCAAAATTTGCATCTGCACTGTTCAAGTAAATGTGTTACATTTTCTGTGTAAATTGTTAAAAATAATTATTGTGCATAGAGTTGTATGGTTTGTTTAACTTCGTAATCATTGTTTTTTTTGGCAGTGTATTTTATAAGTCTTATTTCCGCAACTAAGAGTGTTGAAGTGTGTGGTTCAACTTCTCTGCTGTTTTGTTGCCCTGGCTACCAAACCTGTGCACATACGTGACTGTGTGAGAGCGAAGTGTTGCATCTCTTTCATCTCAATAAACTATTCAATTAATTGATGCTAGGCCCTGCTTTGATGAAAGTTCGAGACATTGCAAGCCAAGAAATTGTGAGATACAGCATTCCATTGCGAGTTTTTGATTGCCGATAGACAGGCCTAAGTGCACGGTTCTGACTGTCTGCCTGGTAGTCAACCTGTCTATACTGTGTCCCTCCTCTCTCCGTCCCTCGCAAGCTATGAAAGATGCAAGTGTTCTCGAAAATACGGCTACTAAGTCTCCTCCGGTCCAAAAATACTAAATCTTAGGAGTTCATATTTTGGAGTCGACTATCCACCACTAATCCGTCATCGTTAACAGTTGGAAAATGGCAGCGAAAGGCAAGCGACAGCAGCAAAGTTCTGTACGGCAATCATTTGAGAAGTTAAATGAGAAAGAATTGCAAACGTTACGAGGTACAGTAAATGGTAGTACAGGTGCACCGCTTAACCATTTGGAAGGGACGCACCGTGAAACCCAAACCAATGCTGGCAGTAGCAAAGCTACATCGTGAATTCACGTTGAACTTTATGCATTTTTTTTCTTCTTCATTTTAAATGGAAACCCGTTAAAAAGAGCAGTTTAAACGTTAAGAAAATGTGTCCATTTGTCACATCCCAAATTAATTTATACCTAACTTTCTCGCTCAACTAATACTGTGAATATTTAGCATGCATTTTTCTAGAAATCATTTGTTACATCCTACTTTTGTTGCTAGGCTGAACCGTCGAGTGGTCACACATTTGACTTGATTAAAAGGGGGGTTAGCCAAATTCTCCTGTTCTCCCTCTAAACTCAACACCCCTCCTGTCTTTCAAACCCCCTTGCGTACAGTACATTTTATTGAATTCTCCCTCACCATTCCCACTGTCTTTTGACACAAATCCGGATGCATTTGGTACCAGCGTAGATAGATATGAATGGTCATAAACACTAAAGACTCCTAAAAACAATTAAACTTAACCAATAACGTTAGTGGTAAATGCAATTTACTGTCGGAAAAGGTATGCAACAGAGGGGGAAAAAAAGGTGACACCTCCGAGGGGTCCTGGTACATAGACTAGACAAAATACTATTAAGTGGGGCTGTGTGTGTACTTATGGATACAAATATGTGGCCTGGACAACGTCAATACGTGAAATGCTTGTTCTGACCCTAATCAGGGGATACTAACGTTATGCCAAAGTCAAGAGTGATCAGTCAAAACGAAAGTAGTGTCGACAGCAGCAGCGTAACTCATTTTCACGAAAAACAATGCTAAGTTACTGTACTTTGAAATACACCAACAAGGTTCACTATATGGTTGAGATTTCAGACAAACAAAATATGACAAATCGGCTTGTTTCCTTACAGGTAGCTTAGTGGTTAGTGTTGGACTAGTAACCGAAATGTTGCAAGACCGAATCCCCGAGCTAACAAGGTAAAAATCTGTCGTTCTGCCCCTGAACAGGGCAGTTAACTCACTGTTCCTAGGCCGTCATTGAAAATAAGAATTTGTTCTTAATTGACTTGCCTAGTTAAATAATGGTAAAATAAATAAATAAACATGTTCTATAAAACGCAAACGTTTATCCACTTCTCTTCAGACCACACAAAATGGCGACTGCAAGCAAGCAGCTCCAAGTCCTTATTCTAAATATCAAACGCCTTTTCAAATGTTTTGTTACCATCTTACTTTAGTGGCAACTGCATAAGTGCAGATATCACGGTTTCGCCAAATCGAGCAAGAGAACACGCTTAAACCGAAGTCTCGTCAGGTATACAAAGAGTCCAGTCCAAAGCAGCTAACGTTAGCTAGCTAAGTTTACATTACAGTTGTGGATCCTTGGCGTAGTTCCGAAATATTTCCTACTTCAAATGCTGTTGAAGGAACGCAAATGGCGTTGTACGTCACGTCACTTATCATTGTCAAATTGACATGCCATATATGTGAGAACATCGAAAAGTGACAATTTGTTAAAAATCCAGCTAGTTAGCGAGTTAACGTTAGAACTGAAAAGCATGCGTTTCTTGCGTATCTTCTCTTCTAGAATGTAAGCGAACTACGTAACAATTTTAGTACCCGTATTCCAAAACGGTTCGGTAGTCTCCCACATATCATCCAAAACAACAAGCTGAGCTCAAATGAACGTTAGTTGACTTACTTGCTAGCTAATCAACTAGTTGTCAAAATACTGTTGATGTTGTTAGCTGGCTAACTACTACTCAGTCAACGGCAAGTGATAGCAAGGTAGCTAGCTTGCTGGGCATTCTAGCAGGCTAGCTAATACTAGTGAGGAGGAGGGGTAGCTAGTTGATACAGTTAGCTTAGATAACGTTAGTGTAATCTTGTTGAGGCCGGTGGAAATCCAAATTGATTAGGTTGTGATGTAATCAGGACAATAGCATAACGTTAACACTTAATGGTTCATGTTTTTGTTCGCTTAGTCAGAGATATCAGAAAATGATAACGCAGTTAACGTTAGCTTGTTTAATTCCCGTGTCTCAGTACCAGGCCTCCAGACGACTCGCTCCCAATAGGCGCACGCTACGACGACCTCAAAAACGACGGCGTCCTTAGATTTGTGCTCACGCAGGAGCTTCGTGTGAAATACATTGCAAACTAAAGGCTTTGCGTTCACACTGTCATTTAAAAAAATAAAAACTCATTCGTTTTACCTCGTTTATTCGGTTGTCAAGGTGCGCGGGATCTTTCTTTCCCAGGATCCAGAACAAACACCTCTCGTCGTCGGTGACGTCATGCGCAGACAGAACGTGAAGTACGTAACGCCGTTTGCATCAGTTCATTGCTATACCGTACATTTTAGTTTTCAAAATCTTATGCACTGTATCACAACAAAAATAATCACGCTACACATTTTCATCTACTTCAGTTCCTTATACCGCATGGCAAAGCAACGCACAAGTGTATACCCAAAAGGCTCAGACTTGTTTGTTTCCATCTACACGGGCACATGCTCTCACCTGCGGGTCAAAGCCAGGCAACTGCTTCTTTTGAGCTTTCGTTTACTTAGCAATAGCTAACTGTGAACTTTAACATCAGCTGTTTTGATTATGCAGAGGTGTTGATTCTTTCATTTATCTTAATACATGTAAAGGAATTCTGGGATTACTAGTAGACGTACAACCTGAGCTGTCAAGAGGTCGAGGAATGGACTAATTGGGCAAACTTGCCTCATTCCTCTGTTGATTTCAAATATAGGTGATGTATCACGTTTTACAGAGCTATTACTTCCATTGTAAAGAGTTCTTATCGATTTAATAAATAAATCAACAAATGTAAAAAAGTGGGGGCTATCAAGCATCATAGGGTCACCATCAAGTAATTCATTATATTCACCCATATCCAGCACTAATGTAATATTGTTGGAAATGTGCCGCCCTTACATAAAACTATACACTATTATTCACGAATAATAATGAAATGTAAAATGGTTTGGGTTGTGACGTCCCAAGGATCCCGAATAGCACTGACCGTAAAGAAATGGGACTCTACTGATTGGATATTTTGTGAAAAGTCGTAACCCGAAAACCAGGAAGTGCAGTGTGAAGGTTGGCGCAGTAGCAGCGCAAACATGGGGGTGAAAATCGAGGTGTTTCGTGTGAGTACATAGGTTTGTTTCATCATAATGTCATGATTAATAGCATACACGAGGGTACAGTTTGTCGTTTGTAGGGGATCCTAGCTGCAACAAGAAAAAAGACTGCACGCGAAACGCTCTATATTGTTGTAGAAATAGCTACACGCTGATCGTTACAGTAGCTAACTTGCTAGCTATCCAGCCAGGTGGTCACGTAACATCATCCTCGTCAACACTGATGTTATTTTAGGGGACAAACTCTTTTCACGCCACTTCGATAGTGATTTTCGTAGCAGTTTAGGAGAGCATTTTCGCTAACCCTTTTCCTAACCTTAACCTCCGTCTCCCAACCTGCAGTGTAAGTTCTCCTAAGTTAACCTGCTACGAAAAAGTAGGGAAGTCAAACATTCAGGCTGCTACGCATGATTTGATTTGATCACCGAGGTCATGATTTGATCACTGACGTTTTTTTTCTTCCGGAGTTCCCAATTGTTTTGAAAGCACCAACTGCCTGATTGTTGTCTGATGACTGTAGTGGTCAATTATACACAAATCAATGTAGCGATCTATTATACTGACTAACATGTCTAACAAAGAGATGATAGTGACTTGATATAGATGTTTATTTTGTCTGTGTTCCTTTGTGATCAGATGATGCTGTATTTGTCCTTCCCTGTAACCATGTTCTGGATCTCCAACCAAGCAGAGTACTTTGAAGAATATATTGTGAAGAGAAAGGTTAGTGTTATCTTGATTGGTTGATTGATTCATTTAGTCTATTTCATGATTAAAAGTACATATAACTAAGGTTGCTTCAGCTGGAGACACCAGTCGTTACATACATAACAATTGTTGAGGTTAACACACAATAAAGCCCAATGGCTCATTCTTTCAGTGCTTTTAAACTTTTTATTAGATTGTGTAGACAGTCTGAGAAGGTTGACAGTACTGTCTGACAAACTAAAGCAAATTCTGACATTTTGTGTATGACCATGTCATAAGTCGTTTTTATCTGTTGTTCATTAATGTTAAACTCTACTTTCCTCTTTCATGGTGATCTCTTCTACTACCTTCAGAGGGAGATTTTCCCCCCCGATGAGAAGATGCATGTGAGTGTGTGAATAATGTCATGTTATTATGCCAACAGTTACACATTGTCTCTTGATTTAGGAACAATGAAGTATGACATATCAATGCCTACCAATAGTGACACTTTTGGAGGGTAAAGATTTGAGATTAAAGGAATATCCCACTCCCAATACAATTTAACATAATATTTTGAGTGGAATAACCCTTTAAGAACTGTTTTGATTTGGTGTTGGATTGAAGGACTGGGGATGTTTTATTTGTTGTCAATGTCTCTGTCCTCCATAATTGAAAATAAAATGAATAACTGTTTTGATTGACAATGGTAGATTATGACTGAACCATCTGTGTTACAGAGGAAAGAGCTGGAAGACTTCAAAGAGCGGATGCGAGACCGCAAGGAGCGGCGGCTACTGAAACGGATGGCCTTGGAGGAGGCTGAGAAGGAGTGAGGAGGACAGTGCAGAGAGACAATCGGAGGAGGACGATATCCCCAATGCCCAATCAGCTGCCTGTTTTTCTACTTGTTGTTCCACAGGAGGGGGAGCAGTGTCACTGTCAGGCCCATGGGCTGGAACATGTTTTGCGTCACAAAAGGCACCCTATTACCTATTTAGTATACTACTTTGACCATGGCCCATAGGGCTCTGGTAAAACGTAGTGCACTGTGTAGGATAAAGGGTGCCATTTGGGATTGGAGGATTTTGGATTTCGTGGAGTAGGTAGGCTATGCTATACACCGTTTTGGAGGGTGTGCTTGAGGGGGACCTTCAAGTTACCCCTTTGAACCGAATAGTCTTGCTGAAAATATTTTAAGGAAATGCTTTATTTCACTGCAATCAAACTATGACTTTATTGTTGATGATCTGCTCTGTGATGGTGTTGTTGTAAAACATTGAGTGTGTATGATTGTCTCAAAAAAAAAATGTGTGATTGAAATTTGAGGACAGAAGCATATGGCTTGGAATATAATTTATTTTAATTTTTTTAGAATACATGTCTTTTGTACATGGGTGTTTCAACATTGTTCTTCATTAAAGTTTAAATGTGTCTGCCTGTTTTTTTTTTTGTGATGACCATTCTGGTCTAGAAACAGTATGATGTCACAAAGCCCCTGTGTTGTGATTTGGACCATGCTGTGACATGTCATTTTATGGCTGAGTCGTGTTCTGTTGGGAGAAATCATTTAGAATCTGGCAGGTACTAGCTGAAATCATCCAATGAGGACACATTTTTCAGTTCTGTGTCTTAAAACGTTTTGCTACGGTGTGCTCTAACGAACACAACCCAGCCTACTGTATCTTCCCTTAATACGTCAAGTTTTATAGGGGCCTCTGGAAACGGGACTATGGAGGCTAGTAGGCGGTTGGCAGCTCGCCTGCATACCATCACGGTGCTCGGGAAACACTTCTGGACGCACAACTTCTCCGTCTCCCTACTCTTGGATGAGCTGGGCAATGTGCCACAAGTCACAGGGTTGATTTTCTGCAAAGTTCGCTTGCTTGATGGCTCCTTTACTGAGGAATCTCCAAGGTGAGGGGGGGGGTACAGCTGAAATATGGTGTTGTGTCACCAACTCTAGTGAGCAAGTGAGCTTTTAGTTGAATCTGTAGTCTTTCCTCGATTCCTCACGTCCTCTCACCTGAAAAAAATCAGAGGGAAGCAAGGACAGACTGCATTAGAGGCGAACATCCAAGATTTGACGAAAGACTTAAGATTTACCCACAGTTACAGAAGTACTATTATCAAGTTGTGTGTGTAACCCACAGACTGGAAGTCCTGCACAACTCAGTGCAATGGGGAAAGATGTTTGAATTTGAGTGCCAAACTGCGGTCAACAGCTTGTCTGGAGTCCTGGATGACTGCATGTGTAGACTGTCAGTTCGCAAGGTCAGCTAACTTATCATAAATAGGTCTCTCCCTGCAAAACAGTGTGACGTGTGTCCCAAATGGCTCCCTATATAGTGCACTCCATGGGGAATAGGGTGTCATTTAGGATGCAACATGGCAATTGTTACTAAATGGAGTAACATTTGATAAAATATCCCATCTAGGTAAAACAGCATACATAAAATGAGGTGTGTTGTGTTTTGAATCTCATTTGAATCTTATTCAAATGTACTGAAGGAAAGCGAAATTATGAAAAAGATTAAATAACCTGTTTTTCTCTTCATGCAGGACACAAAGGGAGGAAGGTCATACCAAAAGGTAAGTTTGAGAGGAGAGTAACCACTGTTCCACATGTTCATGGGCAAGCTCCCAACATATAGCATAGTAAGGGCTTGCTTACACTTATCCAGACCCCTTAGATTGGTAGACATGGAAGGTATAGATGCATGAAGGTTGTTTTTTTCTGTAGGGTATCCCTTTTTCTCACAACTTCAGTAATAATATCTCCTCAATTTCCATGTTACTAGGTGGGTTATGTCGATCTCAACCTGTCTGAGTATGCAGGCTCTGGTTATGTGACCCGGCACTGCCTCCTAGAGGGATATATGAACAAGGACAACAAGCTGGACAACTCCCTTCTCAAGGTCAGTCACAATTATTTAGGTCCAAACGGGACCCTACTCCCTTTATAGTGCACTCCTTTAGTGCAATACATGGGGAGAATAGGAGAAGTAGAACAAAAGGTGGGTGCTCTTAGAGAAATGGAAGTTTGCAGTTGGTGAGTACATTTTGTGAAAACAAAGTCTTGTAACAAAACCGATCCTATATAACTTGCTGGATTCATTGGTTACCTGTCCAGGTGGGCCTACATATGCAGCTGCTCCAGGGAGACCCATGTTTCAGAGTGTGAGGACCTTATTAATAGCCTTGATCAACTATTATTCACTGATACGGTATTATGGATAAAATTTCACATAAACTACTACTATCCAACCATCTCTTCATTTATATTAATTTCCCTGATTTGATTACATTATGCCGATAAGTCTTTGTCACTCTCCTGTTTTGTGCTTTCCTCAGTCCTACCCAGCATTCACTGCCAAATGGAACTTTATCATCTGAGAATGTTGAGCAGCCCAGAGAAAGCACCTCCAGTCACTCTGAGCCTGGTATGCGTGACCAGCCAGGGTTTGGACCTGTGCTACAAGACTGTCAACCTGCTGAGCTAAAGCATAGGCATTCGCTCAGGAAAGCTAACACAACTCTTTAGGGCTTAGACTTGTGTGGTTAACCTAACAACCTCTGTTTAATATGGTTGTAGGCAAACACACCAACACAGAGATGCACCAATTCACTATCCTCATCAAACTGCAACCACCAAAGATCATTTGGCATTTGAAGTGAACCCCACAATGTTTTCAGGTTCATCAGAGGACATTCTGAGAACCCTGAGAAGGCAGCTGGTGATGAAGGGGGGGCTGCTGCTTGATGCCATGCCCAGTCAGAACCCAGAGGCACAGGAGAGGGCCAGAGTTGTCAGTCAGTTGACTCGGGTCGGGAACACACGGGTGGATGCCCAGGATGTGGTTGAACATCTCTGTCTAGAGAGCTTGGGCTCAGTATTTGAGCTCCCTCCTCCCATGGAAGGTGCTTTGAACTTGATGCTGGTTTCAAGAACACAGATGAATCCTAGCCTATGTAGGATTAAAAGCATGACATACTACTCAATAGAGAGTGCTAATGCTTAGTATCTATATCTATTACAGAAGCTGGACTTGCACTCTTTGTTGGTCAGGATGGCACCACAACCCTTGGTGTCACTCATATACAGAACAGGTAGCCTATTGGAGATGGATCTCAACCGATCCTTGAATTGTTATATGTTGATTATAATGTAATGAGATTCTGATTCTTAATTGGATTTCCAGTGATGCCCAACTCTGTCTCAACAGGGACTCCCATGCTGGAAGTGTAGAGAATGTCATCATAATGAAATAAATACAATGAAATAAAGATGTTTCTCAACCAAACCACAAGAAAATCTTATTTTCTTTGCTCCTACCCTGTACCAGAGACTTACTGTAAATGGCAATGTTTTAATGTAAATTAACTCATGAAGAATATGAATAACACTTTAGTCAAATTGGAAACTCTTATTTACTTCATTTTGAGTGCATTTGAACACTTTCCTATCTTTTAAAAAACTAAGCGGACATGACGTGAGTGTTATGTTTACGTCAGCCAGTTAAAAAAATGTAATTGAAAAAAAATCGACAACACGGAAGTGTCAAGATGGCTCCAAGCGGACTGAAGGCTGTAGTCGGAGAGAGTAAGTTAAGAAATGTGTTAATTTTATAACTCAAGTGTCTAATGTTCGACGTTCTGCGGTCGAAATAGTGCCTTTTTGATACCATCACGTTTTTAGTTTGTCACGAAAATTAATAACAGAAAACATCCAAACTGCTTGGCTAGCGATGCATAGCATTCGCCACTCAAGCAAGTTGCTTCCGAGTCATGACTGGCAATGGGATATAGCTGGCTGTCATTAGGCTATTTAAAATGTAAATATTAAATGTGACTGGGAAGGGTATGCATCATCACTAGTTGTAGTATTTCAAGTAAGCTCTAAAACTTGTTTTGCTGACTTTAGAAAAGTTTGGTCATACGCACGTCCTTGAAAACAGGTGCTGGGCTAATGGACAATACTAGTAAAGAACAAGAAGGCCCGCACACTATTAAATATCCCAATTCACCGCTTATTTTGACAACGTTCCGATCAGAAACGGTTCTTCGTCAGGTCAAACAAACACATACCAAAATATACACACCTCACCTCACCATTGCGGACATGACGCATGGTGGGTGCAAAAACAATTTGTTTATCGCTAATTTTATAACAATGAGATGGATACATGTCGTAGTTCCAGAAAATAATATCTATTTACAAAACGACCAAGTAGATGACTTGGAAGGCAAGAAGAAATGGTCTGATATCAAACTCCTGGTTCAGACCTCTAAGAGACATGGTACACAAACGGTGGATCCAATACTGTTATCTTCTCATAGATTATCAGTATCTCCCCCCTCCTAGGAGTCTTAACATGTTCGATGGCAATGTATCTCAAAGAGCTAATGTTGTGAAGAGCCACCACATTGTCTAGAAAGGGACTACGTGGCACCGGTGGAATGTCAGACCTCACCACCATTTGACTGATGTTGGGAGTGTGTCTGAAGACTACCCGCGGGGGTTCTTTAAACGTCTTTTCCAGTTGTGGATCAGTGCTCAAGATGTACCAGTTTTTATTAATGATGTGATCGAACTGTTTACCAAGTGGGGAGTATTGACGGAAGCATTGAATGCGTTGGTCAGGAGGCTGGGGAGGTTTGGGCGTGAGGCTTTCATCCTGGGTCATATTTTTACAGCGTTCCCTTGTGTTTTGCTTATTTTATTATGGAAGCTATGATGGGAACAATAGGTCAAGTTGGGTGTAGCTAGTTGATTGTGGGCTGCCTTGTGATCAACCAGGAAGGAAGACAATGTGTACCTACTACCTGTGTAAGTTTGTTCCTTTGCCTTTTACGACCCAGTTAGTTACTGTTTGACACTGGCCAACAAACACCACCTGAAAAAACATAGATCAATTGGGTCAACTTTAAGAGATCTCTGTCAAATATGGAACCAGGAAGGAAAAAAACAGATTCCAGAACCTAGACTACTGTTGTCTATTTCCAAATTTTTGCCTCTTGCCAGGCTATCATTGTAAATAATAATTTGTTCTTAATTGACCCCCCATGTAAACTAACCATAAAATAAACACCTCTACTCATTCTGAGTTATTGGACACATTTCAGTTTTGTTACTGTAATATTTCATACTTCCTCTGTCTGTCTTTCCTCATCTCTTAAGAAATCCTGAATGGTGTTATCAAAAGTGTGAAGAAGGATGGAGAATGGAAGGTATTGTAAAGAATGTTGAGCGTGGCTTTGAAAAGATCCATGTAAAAAGACATGTCTAATGAAAAATGGAATATTAATTGATAACGCCCATCTGTTTGTCCAGGTGCTCATTGTGGACCACATCAGCATGCGAATCCTGTCCTCCTGCTGCAAGATGTCAGATATCATGGCAGAGGGGGTGACTAGTAAGTGTTGGGATGGGATGGCCAGTGGGCTAGGCTAATTGTATTTGTCAATAACAATTTATTAGTTCAAGGGATACATCATTCTAAACAATGTTCAGAGTAGACCTGGGTTCAAACAGTATTTGTTTTCTTTCAAATACTTAAGCTGCGCTCAACTGAGCTTGTCTGGTGCAATAGTCCCAAAAGTACAAACCCAACCCCTCCCACCTGGCACTTGAGACAGTCTTAATTAAATGCTATTTGAAAGAAGTAAATACTATTTGAACCCAGGTATGGGTCATAGTATGAGGAAGTGAGTGTCTGTGGAGGCGTTCTTCAGTTAGGATTTTACAGTCACTAACTGATCTTCCTTTTCCTCCCCCAGTTGTGGAGGACATCAACAAGCGCAGGGAACCCATCTCCAGCCTGGAGGCCATTTATCTGATCTCTCCTTCAGAGAAGGTGAGAAGTGTGTTTCCCCTGCCATTCCCCATTTCACTATGTCATCAACTGCCATATCCTGTACTGCTGTAAAGTAATCTTTAATCTTCCTCTTTTTCTCTCTCTCACCTGTGTGTGTGTGTGGATGTTGTCAGTCGGTTCGTGCTCTCATCAATGACTTCAAAGAGATTGCTTTCACCTACAAAGCGGCGCACATCTTCTTCACAGACAGTAAGACCATTTGTTTTAAATTGTTATAAAACTTCAAAACTGTACTCATCCCTTGTCTGATACAAAAAAATGTGGTGTCCTTCTGGTCATGTCTCTCTTGAAAGGAGATTCTAAATCTAATTGAGATTAACCTCGCAAAATGACAAAAAGCAGGAATATTTTGTTTAATAATACAATAAAACTGTTGGTTTTGTGACAATCACCTATCCTGCAGACTGCCCAGATGCTCTTTTTGCTGAGATTGGGAGGTCCAGAGTTGCCAAAGTCATCAAGACTCTGAAGGAGATCAATGTGGCTTTCCTGCCATACGAGTCCCAGGTGGGTACTTACCTACCTACCTACCTACCCTACAGCACCTTCTTTGAACTTTGCTCAACTCTGGTCGCATGGCCAAATTGCCAAAAGTCTCATCTTGCCACCTCCCATTGAAAACAACACATTTTCTGGTAGTTTGATCACTCTAAGGAGTATCCAGTGAAAATGCCCAGTAATTGTCGTCTTTCGCTCTCTCTCCCTCACGCCCTTCCGCTCCCTCCTCTATTCTAGGTATTTTCCCTGGACGATCCCAGCTCCCTGCACTCATTCTACAGTCCAGTTGGAGAGGGGAATAAAGACAGAATGATGGAGACTCTGGCAGAGCAGATCGCCACCCTCTGTGACACCCTGAAGGAGTACCCTGCCATTCGCTACCGCAGGTACCTATACACACCATACCCTAACTTACAGACAGGTCTCATAAATACAGGCATGCAAGTGCTTACCAGAGGTTTCAGTGGGAATTGGATGTTCATCTGAGTAAATGGATACTTTTAGTCCTCCAGTAGTGGACGAAGGTAGCAACACCCCAAATGGATCGCGAATTGACACTTTTCAACGTCTTTTTCAACGCTCATCACACAGGTCTTGCATACAGAGCCTGTCTTCAATGGTCTTTTTGCACATCTGTGTCTGTGCTCGTTCAGTCGCAAGTCACCCCTCTCTCTCTCTCTCTCGTTCTCTCCCTCCCTCTACCATAGCGGTCCTGAGGAGAATGCCAGGCTGGCTGAGGAGGTGTATCAGCGTCTGAACGCCCATAAAGCAGACAACCCCAGCATGGGAGAGGTGAGGAGAGGAGACACCAATGCCTCGCCACCTCTCGCAATACACAACACTTCTTTACAGTACTAATAATACCATGTCTGCTTGGCTCAATGACCGTTCACTCCCTGAAAATACACTGCATTGAACGACTTCTATCGGCAACCATCAAATGCTTTGTCTTTATGATTCTAGGCTAATGATATGATTATTGAAGCATTTTGAAAGTGTTACATCTATCGGAGTCTCTCATAGCTACTTCTACTTTCTCACTTGATTTCCTGTAAATTATATTTCACACTCTCTGCTGCTCGGCTACTTTTTCCTCTCCTTTTCTGTCTTTCCTAGCTGGCATTTCCTTAAAGCCTGTGTTGGACTTCTGAAGGCATGTATTCATTTGATATAATTTACCTTTCTGCTCTTATCTTCGCCATGGTCTCTCTGCCTCAGTACCCAGCACAGTAATACCATTTTCACACTATCGTGCAGAACTGTACTGGCTCGGATATGTGTTTTTCACAACAAAATATCCACTGCGCTGGGTGCATAAGCAGGCCTGCGCAGTACAGTGTGAAAAGGGTATTAGAATACACATGGCATAGATATTTTCTTGTTTTTGTGGTTGTACTTTTAGAAAAAATTTAATGTGTGAAAGGCTGGTGTGAAAAAAAACCTCTTCTGAATGGGTCAAGTCAAGTCTGAATGTGGCACTGACTAGGTGACTTGTTGGTAAAAACCTGTTACCCAAAAGCATTCCTGACATTCTATTGTAGAGCTAGAGGCAATATATTTGATATATAACAATATCCCCTGTCTGCCAAAGCACTGAAGGAGTTAACTGGTAATTAAAAAGTGACATTTTTAGGTATAATTTCTTGCCCTGACTGACGTGAGATGTCTGATGCGTTTTCAGGGTCCTGACAAGGCCAGGTCACAGCTGTTGATTGTGGACCGTGGCTTTGACCCCATCTCTCCCATTCTGCATGAGCTGACTTTCCAGGCCATGGTCTATGACCTTCTGGACATCAAACAGGACATCTACAAGTAGGCTTAGTTTGGCAGCCTATTCCCAATATACTGCACTACTTTTGACCAAGGCCCATGATGACCATATGGAAAATGCTATACAGACACTCCTGACCTGCAAAACGATACTTCATTTCAGAATTGGTTAAGATTAGCTTAAGGGTCAGTTTTACATTTTGGTTAGTCGTGTTTACAGGTTAGGAGTATAACCTTTCTCCTACCACATTATTATTAGTGAATGTAGCTATATATAGTACTCATGAAAAGTTACACATCATACCATGAGTAGAAGAAGGTAGCTGTTATCCCTGTATAACGGTTGTTTTGTGTGCTCTAGTTATCAAACGATCCCTGTGTTATTGTGTGTTGTAGATATCAGACGACTGGGATCGGGGACTCAAAGGAGAAGGAGGTTCTCCTGGACGAAGACGATGATCTGTGGGTCCAGCTGAGACACATGCACATAGCTGACGTCACCAAGTAAGACACACGCTCATCAAGATTACATACGACTAGTGTTTTTAACGATTCTAACCTCCAACTAATAAGAGATGACATGATCCAGAGTTGGAGGTAAGTTTAGTGTTTTATTCAGGAAGTGAATTGTAAAAATTCATATCACGAATTCTCTTTCTTGAATTGAACACTGAATTGAACCCAACCCTGGGTTCAGATGTTGATGCTCTTTGTTCGTGTTCCAGGAAAGTGACGGAGCTGCTGCGTGTGTTCTGTGAGAGCAAGAGGATGTCCACTGATAAGGCCAATATCAAAGACCTGTCTCAGATGCTAAAGAAGATGCCACAGTACCAGAAGGAACTCAGCTTGGTGGGTATTCCTCGTCTTTCCATCTAAAATCAGTTGATTGGTTGAGACTGGCATTCATGTCTCTCCAGTGATCACCTACTGTCAGACTAAATGTCAACACATGTTCTATTCACATTTGGCAAAGATATGGGCCATGTTCCAATGTCCATACTAGCAAACAGTAGGATTTTTACCTGCTACGCTGAAAGCTTAGTGCAAGTTACTTTATCCTATTGTTCTCAGGAGTGAGCTGCACGTAAAAAAAAAAAGGTGGATTTTACACAAGGGGCGTGAGCCTGATTTAATTGAAATTAATAGGAGCATATTACCCTCTGCAAATGTTGCGCATCCGGTATAGCAAGCCACTTATAATGCATGCCCAATACATTTTTTCATTTTACTGTGCCTTCAGAAAGTATTCACGCTCCTTGACTTTTTCCACATTTTGTTGTGTTACAGCCTGAATTTAAAATGGATTAAATTTCAAATTATAATTTTTTTGTCACTGGCCTACGCACAATACCACAATGTCAAAGTGGAATTATGTTTTTTTAGAACCTTTTACAAATGATTTAATAATGGAAAGCTGAAATGTCTTAAGTCAATAAGAATTCAACCCCTTGGTTATGGCAAGCCTAAATACATTCAGGAGTAAACATTTGCTTTGGTCACATAATAAGTTGCATGCATTCACTCTGTGTAATGGTGTTTATCATGATTTTTGAATGACTACCTCATCTCTGTACCTCACACATACAATTATCTGTCGAGCAGTGAATTTCAAACACAGATTCAACCACAAAGATCAGGGAAGTTATCCAATGCCTTGCATAAGGAAGGCCACCTATTGGTAGATGGATTAATAAAAATACAGACATTGAATATCCCTTTGAGCATGGTGGTTATTAATTACCCTTTGGATGGTGTCAATACACCCAGTCATTACAAAAATAACTCAGTTGCCGGAGAGGAAGGAGACTGCTCAGGGATTTCACCATGTTACAGTTTAGTGGCTGTTATAGGACAACTAGTGATGGATCAACCCTTGTAGTTATACTCCACTATACTAACCTAATTGACAGAGTGAAATGAAGGAAGCCTGTACAGAATAAAAATATTCCAAAACATGCATCCTGTTTGGAACAAGGCAGTAAATTATTACTGCAAAAAAATTGGCAAACCAATTACCTTTTTGTCCTGAATACAAAGTGTTATGTTTGGGGAAAATCCAATGCAACATATTAGTGAATACTACTCTCCATATTCTCATGCATAGTTGTGGATGCATCATGTTATGGATATGCTTGTAATCTTTGTGTGATTAACCTTTTTTTTAACTAGGCAAGTCGGTTACAAACAAATTCTTATTTACAATGAGTGGGCTTAACGGCCTTGTTTAGGAGCAGAACGTCAGATTTTTGCCTTCTCAGCTCGGGGATTCGATCCAGAAATCTTTCGGTTACTGGCCCAGCTGTAACCACTAGGCTACCTGCCACCTCATCTTTAAGAACTGTGGAATTTTTCAGGATTAAAAAAAATAAAATGGCGCTAAGCACAGGCAAAATCCTAGAGGAAAAGCTGGTTCGGTCTGCTTTCCACCAGACACTGGTAGATTAATTCACCTTTCAGCAGGACAATAACCTAAAACACAAGTCCAAATCTGCACAGGAGTTGCTTACCAAGAAGACCGTGAACGTTCCTGAGTGGCCGAGTTACAGTTTTGACTTAAATCGACATGGTTAAGACCTGAAAAATAGTTGTCTAGCAATGATCAACAACCAATTTGACAGGACTTAAAGAATTTAGAAAAGAATGGGCAAAATGTTGCACAATCCATGTGTGGAAAGCTCTTCGAGACTTACCCAGAAAGACTATAATCACTGCTAAAGGTGCTCCTACAAATTATTGACTCACTCAGGGGTGTGAATGAGATACTGTGTTTAATTTTCCCTCAAATTTAAACAGTTCTTAAAAACGTTTGATTGTGTCATTATGGGTGATGACTGCAATTTAATCCATTTTGAATTCAGGCTGTAGCAACAAAGTGGAGTATCATGATAGTGTGATGACATCAATTTTTAGAAGTTAATAAGTAATGTGTTTATTTTGATTTGCAGTACTCCACTCACCTGCACCTGGCTGAGGCCTGCATGAAGAAATTCAAAGCCTCTGTGGACAAGCTGTGTGAGGTGGAACAGGTCAGTGTTGCTACAAAACACAAGTCCCAAATGGCACCCTATTCTCTATATAGTGCAATACTTTTGACCAAGACCCATAGGGATCTGATCACAAGTAGTGCACTATATAGGGAATAGGGTGGCGTCAAGCTCCCTCTCCCGCTCTTATGAAACAATATGCAAATGACCTGGCAGGTACACTCATGATACACCCAGGAGCATGCTTTTGATTCTCGGCAGTGTAAACAGACCCTGGTTTTATTCAACCATTATTTAACCAGCAAGACCCTTGAGATGAATCTCTTTTTCAAGAGTGACCTATAGCATTTTAATGACATGTTTGTCGGTTCTTTGATTTGATATGTTTCTGTTCTGTGATTTTTATTTTATTTTTTTATTCCCCCCCCCCATCTTTTCTGACATCCTCTATCATTCTTTCTACACTGAAATGTTTATGAAATGTTTATTTTCCCAAAGATATCCTCATCTTCCTTGTTTTTCTATGCGCTGACAAGGTCGGCAGGTGGCTCCTGGCTTACGGGTTAAGCGGGCATTGTGTCAAGAAGCAGTGCGGCTTGGTTGGGTTGTGTTTCGGAGAACGCACGGCTCTCAACCTTCGCCTCTCCCAAGTCCGTACACTGCCGTACAGGGATGAGACAAGACTACCACGAATTTGGGGTGAAAAGGGGGTAAAAAAAAAAAAAAGTAGTGCACTATATAGGGAATAGGGTGCCATTTGACACGCCCCCATAGTGTGACGCTGTCTGGCGTCCTAGTGGGCATCCACTTCACTAATGTTGTGTAAAGGGCTTGAGACGAGACATGTCGCACATCTCTATCAAGTGTCCCTCTCTGAACCTACAGTAATGTAATTTACTAGTCTTAAAGACCTAGTCTTTTAAAGACCATTAATGTTGCCAGGCTGTTATTACTACTGGGAAACCCGTCCATCCAGAAATCTTACACCATCTTACACCAAGACATCGCAGACTAGAATCCCTTTCCCTTCCTGGTTCCCAGAGCAGCTCCTACTTTCTCCCTCAACACATTTACCGTGTCCCAAATGGCACCCAAGTCCCTATTTAGTGCATTACTAATAGCGTGCCATTTGGGGCGCATGCATTGTTTTGGTCTTAATGATTCTAATAGCGCCGCTCGGGTTTGTTTCCTAGTCTTTAACATGGTAGGTTTAGTGGTGGTAGGTTTAGTGGCCACTTGAGACGTACCCAGCATGTCCAGGAGTGAGGTAATCCGGGTCTGATTGTGGGACTAGGATCTGCAGTGTTAATGCACTGATGTGTGACGGATGCAGATGGATGCGGGGGGACCTAAATGCATCATTCTCTGAGTGGTGTTGTCGATTTGTTGTTTTCCCCCGTATGTTTCCCAGGACCTGGCCATGGGGACTGATGTAGATGGGGAACCCCTGAAGGATGCCATGAAGAGCATCGTCCCGGTACTCCTCAACACCGATATTGACCCTTACGACAAGATCCGCATTATACTGCTCTATGTGTTCCACAAGAAGAAGGGTAGGTCAACAGATTTGCCTTGGCTGCATGGTCCCAATGTGTTTCCTTTCTGTCAATGCATGGTCAAGATACACACAGCAGGTGCAGCAATATGAGCATTTATAATATGATAGGACACAGCTACTCTCCACCTGACTGCTATTGAAATGAAATGATAGCTTTCCTGAACAGCTCTATACGATCAATTGACTTGATCACATTTTTTTGGTGTGTGTGTATATGTTTGTGGATGTTGGCCTGAGGAGCAGATGGTGGTCTTTAAGTTGAGCGCTTGGCTCTACTCTGTAAATAATGATGGTCTCTCTAAGAATATGATGTGGTTACTGTTGATACTTGGGGGATGACAACAGGCTAGTTTAGGAAGCCGTTTTGATTAGGCTAACTTGATGAGTCATCACTCATTACGTTCTCCAGCTCTACTCTGTATAACGGTGGTCTCCTCACACACAGGCATTGGAGAGGAGAACCTGACCAAGTTAATCCAGCATGCCAACGTGCAGGCAAACAGCAACATCATCACCAACCTACAGCACCTGGGCTGCCCCGTCATCGCTGGGGTCAGTAGGGCTCTGTCTGTCCCTCTCTCCGCCGCTCTCACGTTTTTGGGCTGAATAAATGCCTCTTTTTTTCCCCTTGTTATATTTTGAAGTGTGTGAAATGTTGTGTTTCAGGCTCTCAACGCAGGGAAAACACTGCCTGAGAAGAAAGAGCGCAAGGAGAGTACGTACCAGCTCTCCCGATGGACACCCACCATCAAAGACGTGATGGAGGTATGAAGGAGGACAAGGATAGACAGTGTGGTTTGAGGAAGTTGGACCTGCTTTGAAATGGGCCTGGTGCTTTCCCACCCACACCCGACCCTTTCACGAACTGACCCGGGACAACTAGACCCGTTCCATATAGACTTGGTCAGATCCAGGTCCGATCCGAGTGCAGGACGCAGCAGAAAAGTACATTTTTAAGATACTTTATTAACCGGAGCTGAAAGCATGAGAGAGGTGCCGCTCTAGCAGGGACCGTGCTGTTTGTGTACTGTGAGAGTGAGGGAGGAACACCAAGCAGACTCGTGCTATTTATTTCATTTTTATTTTATTTAACTAGGCCAGTCAGTTAAGAAAACATTCTTATTTACAATGATGGCCTAGGAACAGTGGGTTAACTGCCTTGTTCAGGGGCAGAACAACAGATTTTTACCTTGTCAGCTCGGGGATTCAATCAAGAAACTTTCCGTTACTGGCCCAACGCGCTAACCACTAGGCTTCCTGCCACCCCATATACCCGTGACAATAATATCAGATAAGACCCGTGACACTTTTTTTGAATTCTGGATCGGGTCTCCGGTATTTTGGTACAGGTGGATCCGTCAACAGCTGACTGACGACAGGACGGTTGGGCATTAGTGCAGTTGAGTCCGTTTCGGCGATAACATGGACTCTAAACAAAGTGATTAAACTTTGTTGCTCCTTGTTGAAACAAGCAACAAAAACACCCCCCACAATGCAGCAGCACACATAGAAATAGATGGACTAGAAGTGGCTTGGAACCTATAACCCTGGCAATTAGACTGGTAAACTCATGGGTACACTCGCAATGGCTCCCTAATATAGACCCAATCGGTATACGATAAAGAGGCGCGACCCTGCCCGTCTGTGGGGAAGACAACCTGTGGTTACCTCAGTGGCTCACAGCAAAAACTTGACCTTTTTCAACCACAATTTCCTTGTTTTAGTCAATTACAAAACTACATTTTAAGAAAAGTACATGTGTAAAGATGACTTTTCAACATTGCCTGCTCTCTGGCCTTCTCACAACTTAGAAAAACGTAAGGCTTCCCAGATCCCCCTTTTCTGTCATGACGATGAGTGAGTGCTACCTACCGACCGGAACATTAAGCTAGCCAAGGCCAACAACACAAACAAACGGACTATACAAGTAGTGAGTAGAGTTCCAAACGGACTGTACTTAACAAGTTAAATGTGTTACCTGTGGTGACGTTTTCCACACACATAGCTACGTGTAGCCTACTTGGACATCTACGTGTAGCCTACTTGGACGTCTACTTGGACATCTTCCTACTTGGACATCGCCTGAAGCCACAAGGCTCTTCTCACAGGCTCCGATTTTTGACCTGGCTACATGTACATTGAACAACACAGCAGATTTTCTGCATATTTTGTTGTTTCTGTATAACAAAAAAAAATCTATGATGAAGTTGCCTCTTACAATGTGGATCAACAGGAAATAATGTTGTTTTTCCCCCAACTTGTGGGTGTGGTCGAGAGGAATTCCTTATTACATGAAAACCGACTGGGACTATTGTGAGGCATTTGGCTAGCAAATTACTGTCATCCCAAAATTCCAAGTCTGACCAACCATGTCTGTCTATTTTTCCAGAATGCCATAGAGGACAAGCTGGACAAGAAGCAGTGGCCATTCATCTCTGAGCCTGCCCCCATCAACACCATGCAGACGACTGTCAGGTGTGTATACTCTATACATCACTTGGAGGGGGGGGGGGGAGGGGTCCGTGGACAGAAGGGGCATGGCCTTATCGGATGCAGATGGGTCACATACGTTAACACTTTAATCTCAGATGTAATCTTTAAAATAGAGCATTGGCGTAGTTAAGTGGGCTGGAGAGGTGAAAAGTTAGTTGATCCAAGCTGCCATTAATTAGACAGCCTGTGAATAATCTACCAGGAGTTATTTTTAGTTTGTTGATATAGTTTGTTTGTGTTGTACAGTGCATTCGGCAAGTATTCAGACCCCTTGACTTTTTCCACATTTTGTTACGTTACAGCCTTAATATAATGTTGTTTTTTCCTTTATTTAACTAGGCAAGTCAGTTGAGAACAAATTCGTATTTTCAATGACTTGCCTAGGAACAGTGGGTTAACTGCCTTGTCTGCCAGGGGCAGAACTATAGATTTTTACCTTGCTAGCTCGGGGATTCGATCTTGCAACCTTTCGGTTACTAGTCCAACGCTCTACCTGCCCCCCAATATATATATTTTTAAATCCTCATCAATCTACACACAATACCCCATAAGGACAAAGCAAAACCAGGTTTTTAGAAATGTTTGCTAATTTATATATGGTTTTTGTAAAAATAATTATTTATATAAGTATTCAGACCTTTTACTATGAGACTCGACATTGAGCTCGGGTGCATCCTGTTTCCATTGATCATCCTTGATGTTTCTACAACTTGATTTGAGTCCACCTGTGGTAAATTTGATTGATTGGACATGACATGGAAAGGCACACACCTGTCTATATATACACCAGTGCATGTCAGAGGAAACACCAAGCCATGAAGTTGAAGGAATTGTCCATAGAGCTCTGAGAAAGGATCTGGGAAAGGGTACCAAAAATGATCTGTGGCATTGAAGGTTCCCAAGAGTACAGTGGGCTCCATTCTTAAATGGAAGAAGTTTGGAACCACCAAGACTCTTCCTAGAGCTGGTCGTCTGGCCAAACTGAGCAAATGGGGGAGAAGGGTGACCAAAAAACAGATTCTGACAGAGCTCCAGTTCCTCTGTGGAGATGGGAGAACCTTCCAAAAGGACAACCATCTCTGCAGCACTCCACCAATCAGGTCTTTATGGTAGAGTGGCCAGACGGAAGCCACTCCTCAGTAAAAGGCACATGACAGCCCGCTTGGAGTTTGCCAAAGGCACCTAAAGGACACAGACCAAGAGAAACAAAATTCCCTGGTCTGATGAAACCAAGATTGAACACTTTGTCCTGAATGCCAAATGTCACGTCTGGAGGAAACCTGGCACCCAAAGGTGAAGCATGGTGGTGGCAGCATCATGCTGTGGGGAGGTTTTTCAGTGGCAGGGACTGGGAAACTAGTCAGGATCGAGGGAAAGATGAACAGAGCAAAGTACAGAGAGAGCATTGATGTAAACCTGCTCCAGAGCGCTCAGGACCTCAGACTGGGGTGAAGGTTCACCTTCCAACAGGACAACGACACTAAGCACACTGCCAAGACAACGTAGGAGTGGCTTCGGGACCAGTCTCTGAATGTGCTTGAGTGGCCCAGCCAGAGTCCGGACTTGAACCCGATCGAACATCTCTGGATTCTTGTGTAAATATGATATTTCAGTTTTTATATATATATATATAATTTATTTATTTATTTATTTATTTGCTAACATTTCTAAATTGTTTTTGCTTTGTCCTTATATGGTATTGTGTGTGTAAATAACAATTTCATCCATTTTAGAATAAGGCTGTAACGTAACAAAATGTGGAAAAAGTCAAGGGGTCTGAATACTTTCCGAATGCACTGTATAAAAGTTAATCTGAAGGCACTTCCGGGTTTGGTAATCTGTGTGTTTACTAATTAATGGACACAATGCAGTGGTGTCCCAAATGGCACCCTATTCCCTCTATATAGTGCACTACTTTTGACCAGTAATTTCTACATAATTAGAAATGTACATGTTTTATTATGTTTGTATCATACTGCAGCAGTGCTCGGTTTGGACAGTGGCACAAGAACAAGTCTCCAACGGAGTATCGTTCCGGCCCTCGGCTCATCATCTTCATGATCGGAGGCGTGTCCCACTCTGAGATGCGCTCCGCCTACGAGGTCACTCGAGCTACCGACGGAAAATGGGAGGTCCTGATTGGTAGGAACACAATAGTTGGACTCAAACTTAATACTGTACACGTTTGTATTTTATTTAACCTTCTCTTTAACCAGGCAAGCCAGTTGAGTTTTTATTTTATTTACAATGACGACACACCATGTACCCTCGAATTCCCCTGCTGGTGGCGCGAAAAGATCCTACAGTGCCTTCAGAAAGTATTCACACCCCTTAACTTGTTACAGCCTGAATAGATTACATGGATTTTATTTTCTCTCTGGACACAATACCCTATAATGACAAGGTGAAAAACACGTTTTCAGACATTTTTGCAAATGTTTTTGAAAGTGAAATGTATAGAAATATCACATTTACGTAGGTATTCACACCCCTGAGTCAATACTTTGAAGAAGCACCTTACACCTCTGGGTATGTCTCTAAGAGCTTTCAATACCTGGATTGTGCAACATTTGTCCACTTATTCTTTTCTAAATTATTTCAGCTCTGTCAAATTGGTTGTTGACCATTGCTCAACAACCAAACCATTTTCAGGCCTTGCCATAGATTTTCAATTAGATTTAAGTCAAAACTGTAACTCGGCCACTCAGGAACATTCACTGTCTTGGTAAGCAACTCCATTGTAGATTATCCCTTGTGTTTTAGGTTATTGTCCTGCTGTCAAGTTGAAACAGACTGCACCAGGTTTTACACTAGGATTTTGCCTCCTGTTAGCTCCATCCCATTTCTTTTTTTATTCTGAGAAACACCCCAGTCCTGAACTATTGCAAGCAATACCCATAACATGATGCAGCCACAACTATGCTTGAAAATATGGAGAGTGGTACTCCGTAATGTGTTGTATTGGATTTTCCCCAAACAACACTATATTCAAGACCAAAAGTGAATTGCTTTGCCACATTTTTTGCAACATTACTTTAGTGCCTCGTTGTATACAGGATGCATGATTTGGAATATTTGTATTCTGTACAGGCTTCCTTTTCACTCTGTCACTCTGTCTAGGTTAGTATTTTGGAGCAACTATGCTGAACAAAAATATAAACGCAACATGTTGGTCCCATATTTCATGAGTTGAAATAGAAGATTCCATAAATTTTCCATATGCACAAAAAGCTTATTTTGCTTACATTTTGTGCACAAATTTGTTTACATCCCTGTTAGTGAGCATTTCTCGTTTGCCAAGATGATCCATCCACCTGACAGGTGTGGCATATCAAGAAGCTGATTAAACAGCATGATCACTACACAGGTGCACCTTGTGCTGGGGACAATAAAATGGCACTATATATAATGTGCAGTTTTGTCACACAACACAATGCCACAGATGTCTCAAGTTTTGAAGGAGAGTGCAGTTGGCATGCTGACTGCAGTAATGTCCACCAGAGCTGTTGCTAGATCATTTAATGATCATTTCTCTACCATAAGCCGACTACAACGTCGTTTTAGAGAATTTGTCAGTACGTCCAACCTGCCTCACAACCGCAGACCATGTGTAACCACAACATCTGGCTTCTTTACCTGCGTTATTGTCTCAGACCAGCCACCGGGACAGCTGATGAAACTGACGAGTATTTATGTCTCTAATAAAACCCTTTTGTGGGGAATAACTCATTCTGATTAGCTGGGCCTGGCTCCTCAGTGCGCCCAAGCACAGTCATGATTTCCTTAAATGAACTGTATCTCAGTAAAATCTTTGAAATTGTTGCCAGTTACGTTTATTTTTAATCAGCGTATGCAACATTGTTGATCCATCCCCAATTATATCCTATCACAGCCATTTAAACTCTAACTGTTTGTCACCATTGGCCTCATGGTGAAATTCCTTCCTCTGCGGCAACTGAGTTAGGAAGGACACCTTTATCTTTGTAGTGATACACTATCCAAACTGTTATTAGTAACTTCAACATGCTCAAAAGGATATTATTCAATGTCTGCTATTTTTTCTTTTTTTTAAACCAATAGGTGCCTTTCTTTGCAAGGCATTGGAAAACCTCCCTGGTCATTTTGGTTGAATCTGTGTTTGAAATTCACTGCTTGAATGAGGGACTTTAAAGATAATTGTATGTGTGAGGTACAGAGATGAGGTAGTCATTAAAAAAATAATGTTAAACACTATTGCACACAGAGTGAGTCCATGCAACTTATTATGTGACTTGTATAGCACATTTTTACTCCTGAACTTATTTAGGCTTTCCATAACAAAGGGGTTGAATACTTGACTCAAGACATTTCAGCTTAAATGTTTTTATTAATTTGTAAGCATTTCAAAAAACAATTCCACTTTGACATTATGGAGTATTGTGTGTGTGTGTGTGTGTGTAGGCCAGTGACGAGACATCTCTGAATTCAGGCTGTAACAACAATGTGGGAAAAGTCCATACTTTCTGAAGGCACTGTATATCCCCCAGAGTCTGTCTGGCTCCATACATTTTCATCATGAATCTTCACAATGAATGTAGGCGTCTTTGGGTTTCAGAAAAGCGCCATATAATTAGTATTAATACTCCTGTGTTGTCGTTTCCCCTCCTCTCTATAGGTTCGTCTCACATTGTCACTCCCACCAGCTTCCTAAATGACCTGAAGAAGCTGGATCTGGTTTAAACTCCTGAAAACTAGATACAACCCTCCCTTCTCTTCTCAGGCCTGGTAGGGAGAAGGTCTATCTGCTGGGAGAATGTCTCTGAACACAAACCTGGATTCAAATTGCTCTTGTTTTGAGGGTTTTGATTTAAGCCTGCGGGAGTGCCAGATCAGTGGTGTTTGCACTTTTTAGGATTATTCCAGTGGTTCTATTGGATTAAACAAGTTCAATTAAGCACAGTTAAAAAATAAAACAAATACTATTTGAACCCAGGTTTGCTGTTAACGGAGGGGTTCATCATGAGATGCTTGAGTACTCACTCGTCTGTTGCAGGGTTTGAGATGACTAAAACAAAGTGCCTTTTTTTTAAAAGATGTAGTCATCATTAAAGGACAGTATCTTATGATTCTCAATATTTTATTGAATTTTCTTATTTGAATTATGCTTGAATTAAAACAAATGATGTACATACATATTAATGTAATGCTGTGATGGACATTTTTTTTCTCTGAATATTTAATTAAAACAGTCCTTATATTATGAAGATTATTTGAATCTGTGTCTTCTACTGTAATTGAGTTACAAATATGGGCTGCATATCAACATTCTAAAGTGGCTTCCTCTCCTTTTGTCCTCACTGCTGATGAATTAAATTGTATAAAGAGCAGTGGCCTCTTTAGACTACTTGTGTGCCTTTCCTGAGTTACATTTGTTTTCATCTGTCTAAATGTCTTTACTACTGTAGTGTCTTTCTCTGAAATCATGCACTTTCATAATAATATAGGTTTTTATAAAGGAAGGGATGATGTGTGGTTGTTAGGGCCTTTGATGTCTTTGTATTTTAGTCCAAATTATGAATAAACAAAATGCATTTTTCTCTTTGTCATATGTTCTTGCTGCCATGAGAATGCAAAGAGAATCCCTGGTGTTGAAGCCAGGAGAAATCAACAGTACTAGTCTGGGTACCGGGTACAGATTAAGCCTGGGAAAACACTTTCAGTTGAAACTAATTTTTAGTCCTGGACTAGGCATAATCTGTGTCTGGGAAACCGTCCCTATTTTGATTGTATGCATGAATTCTAATGTCCATTTCTATGGCAATAAAGCATGCGTTATGTATTGTAGCATGCATTCTAATTTCTATGGCTTTCACAATCGATGCTGAAGGTCTTTGTTTAATGTGATTGATATTGACCACCAGCCTGTTTAGGATTGGAGGCCTTATGGCACTGAGCTTAATTACTTATGCATCCTTATCCTCACTTCTTAAATACTGCATTATGTCTCAGTCTAAATAGCAAATATTTGTCCCACTTAATAAAAAAAAGTGTTTTAATGTGTATAGACGTTGATCATAAACACCACATGGATGCTTCACAAGTCATTTATAGCGTTTCATATTAGATAATGGTGATATAACAGGCCGTTTCATCTGGTGTGACATCTGGCATTTTCTATGGTCCACTGTAGCTCAGCTGGTAGAGCATGATGCTTTCAATGCCAGGAGAGTGAGTTTGATTCCCAGGACCAGCTGTCCGTAAGATGCACGACTGTAAGTCAACGGATAAAAGCGTCCGCATAAACGGCATATATATATCATATGTTATTGCCTGTAAATGATTCATATAGCCTCTATGTATGCCTTATAAAAGTCTTATGATTGTTTCAGTAAGCCTTACAAATTAGGTGTAGTTTGAAGTGAGACCTAAATGTTCCCCCTATATACTGTATGTTCTTTGTCAATGGCTGAAATGACACCAGTATCTGGTTCTGAGTGAAGCATCTATGCAGGCTTATAAAGGCTTCATTAAACAGTAAAAGTAATGTTTCATTCAAGGTGGGACTCAAATACGGTGTATGTTATTTAATAATGACTGGAATTATTGGTTAAAATAATTTAGTATGACACTGAAGACCAGACAAGTCTGTAACCTGCAGTCAGCCTCTGTACAGACGATCTAACCCTGACCTCTGACCTGATAGATAGAAGCTGACTTCTTCACATTGGTGGACTAGATACAAAGTGCTTTCATTTATAAACTGTAAAACAGATATGAAGGAAAATAGCCTCAAATTAAAGGAGACATTATGTACTGTTTCCTCATATGAAACACTTGATCACAAATAGAAAATGCTGGAGTATAGAGCCAAATAAAATGTTTTAGCTTCACTGTCCAAATACATAAGGTGTAGACTGTATGGCTCAGGTCCTGTATTTATAAAGTGAAAGAATGCTGATCTAGAATCAGGTCCCCCCAGTACACATAATCTTATTCATAAAGATCTAAAAGACAAAACGGATCCTAGATCAGCACTCTTATAAGAGACTGTATGAAATGTATATAGTATGTACAGTATACGTTGGAAGTTGAGAGTTGTTGTCCATTAGATAACTCCAATTAGGGGAGGAATAATAAAGGAAAATATATATTTTTTAGTATAGTTATTTTACATACAGTACCAGTAACTCTGGGTCTTCCTTTCATTTTTAAATTTAAAATTTTATTTCACCTTTATTTAACCAGGTAGGCAAGTTGAGAACAAGTTCTCATTTACAATTGCGACCTGGCCAAGATAAAGCAAAGCAGTTCGACACATACAACAACACAGAGTTACACATGGAGTAAAACAAACAGTCAATAATACAGTAGAAAAATGAGTCTATATAGAATGTGAGCAAAGGAGGTGAGATAATGGAGGTAAAGGCAAAAAAGGCCATGGTGGCGAAGTAAATACAATGTAGCAAGTAAAACACTGGAATGGTAGATTTGCAGTGGAAGAATGTGCAAAGTAGAAATATAAATAATGGGGTGCAAAGGAGCAAAATAAATAAATACAGTAGGGGAAGAGGTAGTTGTTTAGGCTAAATTATAGATGAGCTATGTACAGGTGCAGTAATCTGTGAGCTGCTCTGACAGCTGTTGCTTAAAGCTAGTGAGGGACATGTTTCCAGTTTCAGAGATTTTTGTTGTTCATTCCAGTCATTGGCAGCAGAGAACTGGAAGGAGAGGTGGCCAAAGGAAGATTTGGTTTTGGGGGTGACCAGAGAGATATACCTGCTGGAGTGCGTGCTACAGGTGGGTGCTGCTATGGTGACCTGCGAGCTCAGAAAAGGGGGGACTTTACCTAGCAGGGTCTTGTAGATGACCTGGAGCCAGTGGGTGGTAACGAGTTTGAAGCGAGGGCTAGCCGACTAGAGCGTACAGGTTGCAGTGGTGGGTAGTGTATGGGGCTTTGGTGACAAAACTGATGGCACTGTGATAGACTGCATCCAATTTATTGAGTAGGGTATTGGAGGCTATTTTGTAAATTACATTGCCGAAGTTGAGGATCGGTAGGATGGTCAGTTTTACAGGGGTATATTTGGCAGCATGAGTGAAGGATGCTTTGTTGCAAAATAGGAAGCCAATTCTATATTTAACTTTGGATTGAATATGTTTGATGTGAGTCTGGAAGGAGTGTTTACAGTCTAACCAGACACCTAGGTATTTGTAGTTGTCCACATATTCTAAGTCAGAACCGTCCAGAGTTGTGATGCTGGACGGGCAAGCAGGTGCAGGCAGCGATCGGTTGAAGAGCATGCATTTAGTTTTACTTCTATTTAAGAGCAGTTGGAGGCCAAGGAAGGAGAGTTGAATGGCATTGAAGCTCATCTGGAGGGTTGTTAACACAGTGTCCAAAGAAGGGCCAGAAGTATACAGAATGGTGTCGTCTGCGTAGTGGTGGATCAGAGACTCACCAGCAGCAAGAGGGACATCATTGAATGTATATGGAGAAGAGAGTCGGCCCAAGAATTGAACCCTGTGGCACCCCCATAGAGACTGCCAGAGGCCCGGACAACAGGCCCTCTGATTTGACACACTGAACTTTCCCATGAGAAGTAGTTGGTGAACCAGGCGAGGCAATCATTTGAGAAACCAATGCTAACGAGTCTGCCGATGAGGATGTGGTGATTGACAGAGAGTCTTGGCCAGGTCAATGAATACGGCTGCACAGTATTGTTTCTTATCGATGGCGGTTAAGATATCGTTTAGGACCTTGAGTGTGGCTGAGGTGCACCCATGACCAGCTCTGAAACTAGATTGCATAGCGGAGGTGCTGTGGGATTCGAAATGGTCGGTAATCTGTTTGTTGACTTGGCTTTCGAAGACCTTAGAAAGGCAGGGTAGGATAGATATGCAGTGGGGATAACAAGTATTTGATACACTGCCGATTTTGCAGGTTTTCCTACTTACAAAGCATGTAGAGTGTTGGGGAATAATCAGAATTGGTGGGTAACATAGATAAGATGTTTTATATTCATCATATGCTTATGAGTTATTTCTCATTTTTGTACTATTGTTGTACTATAGTGGTGGCCATTGGCAGTTATCTGTTCTATGTCAAGACTAAGTTGCATGGGCCGCAGAGAGGGGAGAGGTCAAGGTGTCATCATGTGTAAACATATCTTTTGCTCCACTGTGTCTGTGTGCCAGTCACTCCCTACTTTTCCCATCGGGGAGAGGAGGATGGCAGTGTCTGGAATCATTCTATGTTCCCCGTGAGCTTGTCCAGTATTGGTTGTATTTAGAATTGGTTGTATCTAAATGACAATTTGATATATGCCTGTTGATATGGAGGATTGGTTTATGGTTCTGGGTTTGAGTAAGGAGACAAAGCTGAACGGTTTATTATGTCTATGCTGTCTGACTATGTGTGTTCTTTGCTATTAAAGGATCTCAGTTGCAATGTAGAAGGGGCTCTCAGAAAATTCATTGATAGACACTGAATTGATCTGAGAGTCACAGGGTTGTGATAGAGCTCATATAATTAAAGATGGACTTTGATAACTAACTCTGACTTGTGTGTGGTTTGCGCTCATGATTTGGTAAATAGAGGAAATTTCCACGACAAGAGGTCTGTAATTTTTATCATAGGTACAATTCAACTGTGAGACGGAATCTAAAACAAAAATCCAGAAAATCATATTGTATGATTAAGTAATTAATTGGCATTTTATTGCATGACATAAGCATTTGATACATCAGAAAAGCAGAACTTAATTATTTGGTACAGAAACCTTTGTTTGCAATTACAGAGATCATACGTTTCCTGTAGTTCTTGACCAGGTTTACACACACTGCAGCAAGGATTTTGGTCCTCTCTTCCATACAGACCTTCTCCACATCCTTCAGGTTTCATGGCTGTCGCTGGGCAATACGGACTTTCAGCTCCCTCCAAAGATTTTCTACTGGGTTCAGGTCTGGAGACTGGCTAGGCCACTCCAGGACCTTGAGATGCTTCTTACGAAGCCACTCCTTAGTTGCTCTGGCTGTGTGTTTCAGGTCGTTGTCCTGCTGTAAGACCCAGCCACGATCCATCTTCAATGCTCTTACTGAGGGAAGGAGGTTGTTGGCCAAGATCTCGCGATACATGGCCCCATCCATCCTCCCCTCAATACGGTGCAGTTGTCCTGTCCCCTTTGCAGAAAAGCATCCCCAAAGAATGATGTTTCCACCTCCATGCTTCACAGTTGGGATGCTGTTCTTGGTGTTGTACTCATCCTTCTTCTTCCTCCAAACACAGCGAGTGGAGTGGAGTAGACCAAAAAGCTATATTTTTGTCTCATCAGACCACATGACCTTCTCCCATTCCTCCTCTGAATCATCCAGATGGTCATTGGCAAACTTCAGATGGGCCTGGACATGCGCTGGCTTGAGCAGGGGGGGCTTGAGCAGGGGGACCTTGCGTGCGCTGCAGGATTTTAATCCATGATGGCGTAGTGTGTTACTAATGGTTTTCTTTGAGACTGTGGTCCCAGCTCTCTTCAGGTCATTGACCAAGTCCTGCCGTGTAGTTCTGGGCTGATCCCTCACCTTCCTCATGATCATTGATGCCCGACGAGGTGAGATCTTGCATGGAGCCCCAGACCGAGGGTGATTGACCGTCATCTTGAACTTCTTCCATTTTCTAATAATTGCACCAACAGTTGTTGCCTTCTCACCAAGCTGCTTGCCTATTGTCCTGTAGCCCATCCCAGCCTTGTGCAGGTCTACAATTTTATCCCTGATGTCCTTAAACAGCTACCTGGTCTTGGCCATTGTGGAGAGGTTAGAGTCTGTTTGATTGAATGTGTGGACAGGTGTCTTTTATACAGGTAACGAGTTCAAACAGGTGCAGTTAATACAGGTAATGAGTGGAGAACATGAGGGCTTCTTAAAGAAAAATGAACAGGTCTGTGAGAGCTGGAATTCTTGCTGGTTGGTAGGTAATCAAATACTTATTGCATGCAATAAAATGCTAATGAATGACTTAAAAATCATACAATGTGATTTTGTGGATTTTTGTTTTAGATTCCGTCTCTCACAGTTGAAGTGTACCTATGATAAAAAAAATGACAGACCTCTACATGCTTTGTAAGTAGGAAAACTTGCAAAATCAGCAGTGTATCAAATATTTGTTCTCCCCACTGTAGGTCTGTAGCAGTTTGGGTCAAGAGTGTCCCCCCCCTTTGAAGAGGGGATGACCGCAGCTGCTTTCCAATCTTTGGGAATCTCAGACGACACGAAAGAGAGGTTGAACAGGCTAGTAATAGGGGTTGCAACAATTTCGGCAGATCATTTTAGACAGAAAGGGTCCAGATTGTCTAGCCCAGCTGATTTGTAGGGGTCCAGATTTTGCAGCTCTTTCAGAACATCAGCTGACTGGATTTGGGAGAAGGAGAAATGGGGAAGGTTTGGGCGAGTTGCTGTGGGGGGTGCAGTGCTGTTGACCGGGGTAGGGATTATGTGCTGGTCTTATGTGCTGGTAATGCTTATTGAAATTCTCAATTATAGTGGATTTATCGGTGGTGACAGAGTTTCCTATTCTCAGTGCAGTGGGCAGCTGGGAGGAGGTGTTCTTATTCTCCATGGACTTTACAGTGTCCCAGAACTGTTTTGAGTTTGTGTTGCAGGAAGCAAATTTCTGCTTGAAAAAGCTAACCTGGGCTTTTCTAACTGCCTGAGTATATTTGTTTCTAACTTCCCTGAAAAGTTTTATATCACCGGAGCTGTTCGATGCTAATGCAGAACGCCATAGGATGTGGCGGTCCTCATGACAGCCAGTTTCATCGTAGTGCTTGATGTTTTATGCGACTGCACTTACAGAAACTTTCACAATTCTTTACATTTTCCGGATTGACTGATGTACTGTAACGATGGATTATCATTTCTCTTTGCTTATTTGAGCTGTTCTTGCCATAATATTGACTTGGTCTTTTACCAAATAGGGCTATTTTCTGCACACCAATCCTACCTTGTCACAACACAACTGATTGGTTCAAACGCATTAAGAAGGAAAGAAATTCCACAAATGAACTTTTAACAAGGCAGACCTGTTAATTGAAATGCATTCCAGGTGACTACCTCATGAAACTGGCTGAGAGAATGCCAAGAGTGTGCAAAGCTGTCATCAAGGCAAAGGGTGGCTACTTTGAAGAATCTCAAATCTCAAATATATTTGTTTAACACTTTTTTGGTTACTACATGATTCCATAGGTGTTATTTCATAGTTTTGATGTCTTCACTATTATTCTACAATGTAGAAAATAGTACAAATAAATAAAGACCCTTGAATGAGTAGGTTTGTCCAAACTTTTGGCTGGTACTGTATATATTTACATACCAAAAATATATGGAGGTTTGGAAATTATGCAGACAATTGACGGAAGCCACAATCTATCTGCAATATTAAAGCTGATCTACCCCCGTAAAATATATATATTTTTAAAGAGACTGTATGAATACGGGCCCTGATATACTGTAATGTGTTCATATTGAAATTAAGCTTTCTCCATCAACTCTTTGTTATTGTCCAACAGGGAGCACCAGCTGAGAAGGACAAGTTCCTCACCATGATGAGTCACACCCGAGGTAGTCGTATGGAAGAGCAGCACTGTGTCTTGAACCCTACCGGGACCACTCCCTCTCCCCCCAAACACTCCACTACTATACCCTCAGGTCAGTACTGTACTAACCTAACGTAGCAGGCGTTAAAGAAAAGCCCTTGCGGGGTCCTTTTCAGGAGAAAAGGAAGCTAGGTTGAAGATGCTTTATCCCTGAAAACTGGATGTTTTGGGGTTTTTATGACACTGCTAAGGGTGGTTCTATACAGAAATTGCAGATATACAGGAAAACAGCTGCCAGTAGTGCTTTCTATTCATCTTGGAAAAGTTGGTATTGATTTTTCTACCTTCACTCCCTCACCTCTTTCTCTCTTTTCCACCTTTTTCTCTCCCACCCACTCTCAATCTATCTCTCTCTCCATCTTTCTGATAGGACAAGATGCTGACCGGTTCTTTAACCTGTTGGCCAACACACAGGGTCATCGGCTTGACGACCAGCGAGTGACCTTTCCCTTGTTACCTGGGATACATGGGTCTTCTGCTGGTCATCAGGATGGTGTGAAGACAAAGGCTGGACCTGATCCAGCTGTCACACCCCAGGTAGGCCCTATTCTGACTTCCAAATCAACCCCTAGCCCAGTGTTTTTCTACCCAAGAGGGAGCACATTTTAGCCCCTACTTCCAAGGGCTAGGAGGGGGACAGGGGGAGCAGGTAGCTGACTATTGGTGGCTATTCAGCAGCCTGATGGTCTAGGGGTAGAAGCTATTGGCCAGTCTGTTCGGTTTAACCATGTGTCCCATTGATGAGGATGGGGACGTGCCCAGCCTGGTTGCTCTTGAAGTCCACAATCGGCTCCGTTGTTTTGCTGACGTTGAGGGAGAGGTTGTTTACCTGGCAACCTCCTGCCTGTAGGCCGTCTCATCTTTGTTGGTAATAAGCCCTACTACTGTCCTGTCGTCAATGAACTTGATGATGGAGTCGGAACTATGTAAGGCCACGCAGTCGTGGGTATGCAGGGAGTACAGGAGGGGACTCAGGACGCACCCTTGTGGGGCCCTCGTGTTGAGGATCAGTGTGGAGGTCATCTTGTCCCCCTTTACCACCTAGGGTCGTCCCGTCAAGAAGTCCAGGACCCAGTTGCATAGGAAGTTCAGTCCCGGAGCTGTGAGCATTGTGGTGAGCTTAGATGGCGCTATGGTATGCATTCCTCTTGTCCAGGAGGGTGAGGACAGTGTGCAGTGCAATGGTGATTGCGTCGTCCGTGGATCTGTCGGGCGGTAGGCAAATTGGAGAGGGTTGAGTGTGTTGGGGAGGGAGGAGGTGATGTAGTCTTTGACTAGCCTCTCGAAGCACTTCATGATTGACGAAAGTGAGTGTTACGGGTCAGCAGTCATTTAGTTCAGTTACTTTCCCTTTCTTGGGCACTGGGAGGATAGTGGACATCTTGAAGCAGGTGGGGATAACGCCCCGAGCTAGAGAGAGATTAAAAATGGCAGGAAACCCAACGGCTAGCTGGTCTGCACATGCTCTGAGGGCGCGGCTAGGGATGCAGTCTGGGCTGGCAGTCTTGTGAGGGTTAACATGTTTTAATGACTTTGTGGACACCGTAAGCACGTAGCCTTCGTTGTCCTCAGGGGCTCTCCTCGGCAGCTCAGAGTCGTTTTGCTCAAAGTGTGAGAAAAAGGTGTTTAGCTCATCTGGTAGTGTGGCGTTGGTGTCCCAACATGACTGGCTTTCTTTTTGTAAACTGTGCTCGTTTGAAGCCCCTGCCACATACGCCTCATATCCAACCCGCTGAATTGCTCCTCCACTTTGTTCCTATACTTGTGTCTCGCTGCCTTGATCAATCTGGGTAGGTCGTATTTGTACTGTTTAACCATACAAATGTCCCCAGAAAAACAACATGTAGCAATTACAATTGAAACCTGTCAAATCCTCTCACATACACAGGAGTGCCAAGGGAGTAGGTGCTATGCTTGACTTGGAATTCTGCAATAATCTAGAACTTACTCTGTTAGAACAGGTGTTTCCAACCTTTTCCACCCAGGTCCCATATTAAATACACCAACTAAAAATAAAGTCTAGACCCGATTTTCTCTAAATGTTATTCTGCTACCAAATACATTTTATTATGATCATTTATATGAACTCTCAATTAAATTATACATATTCTCTTTATAGACAGTGATTAGACCAATTGATATTGACAGACACACATTGTATAAGATTACTTCCCAAGCAAAGTCCAATTTCTCTGACTCCTTGACTTTAGAAGGTCGTAGCTCAGCTTCTGAATGTCATAGAGACATGCCATATATTACCATGTGCATCAGTCACATCTTCCTCTGGCATTTTACTGCTTCTTTCTAGCCAAAAGCATTGTGGATTTATGCATCGTTTTAGATTGGTAATAAAAATTGCATATATAAAAAAAGACATTAAACATTGGCGCCACACCCCCTAGGTTAGAGCATATAGCAACAGCAGTGATGTGTTAATGATGACATCCATCCTCTGTATTTTCTGTCAGGGCTCCAAGGCAGATGTGCCACCATGGCCTTCCACACCCCAGATCACCCTGACTGAAGGGACTCCACTCACACTCAGGCAGGCCTACTATAGACCAGATTCTCCCACCCAGGCCTTTTCTGAACCAGCAGACTCCCAGAGAGAGACACCAAGATCAGCTTCCTTTAGCCCTGGCACTGAATACAAGACCATACAGGATCCCTCAGCTCAAGTAAATATATTCACTTGAAATGTTTATTGCTTTCGTGGGATAACATCACATGCACATTTAAAACAAAAAGGGAAACCAATACAGGGGTATTCATATGCGTAGTAGGTAGGCAAGTCACGATGCAACAGGTGAGGTCAAGTAAATATATTTGTGTTTTCTTATATTTCATTCTCATTTTGATAAACAGATGTCTATTGATTATGGATGCGTGTTGATTTGTTCACTTGGCTTCTTATACATTCCCACCATCAGATGCTTGCATTTTGAAAGCATGATTACATCAGTTTAACTCAACGTCTGAACTCTGAAAGAATAGTTGTCTGTATTGTTTTTTTAATTACAATAACTGTGGTATTTCCTCCCTAAAGGTAACATAGATGTTGTCCATGTGCTTCACTTCACAACAGGTAAGCTTAAGCATGATGTTGGTGACAGTCTGCTTGTTTGAAGAGTGTGGTCATACCGTATGTCAGTATTGTGGTCAACAAGTAAAACATCACCCAACAAGACTGTTGATTACTCATTTGGGAACTCATTAAGGCAGTTACAGAATGCAATTATAGAACTAAGAATGCAATAGAATACACATTACAATTAGTTTTCAGTTTCTGTCACTCAGGGACACAAGGCCGACAACCAAATGCCATGCTTCTTACCAGAAATGTTCCTCGATTTGGGACCCCAGGAGAGGCTCTGGTTCACTCTGAGCCTAACCCCAAGAAGAACCCAATCCCTCAACCTCAACCTGGTCCCCAAGGACGACTATATCTCCAGGCTCTGAGGGGTGGCCAGTCCTCTTCTGGCTGTGCCGGGTGGAGATTATAACAGAACATGGCTAAGATGTTCAAACGTTCATAAATGACCTGCAGGGTCCGTTCCAGGTCGTGTTTATTGCAATCGTGTTGCACAGATGATCAGATCTCACAAAGCCTGGTGAAGTGTTCCTATGTGTTTTAATCTTCCAAGATGTGCATCCCCATTAAAAAAAAAAAGGAATGTCTGGAACAGCACCACCATATCAGAATCTCAAATGTCTTGCAAATGTTATATCTCACGTCATATTTTTCAGCAATGCTATGTATTTTATGATGAGCTGCAGGCGAGAATGCAGCATTATGTGAATCTTCTTGTTTTGAACAGCAAGTTGAAGTTGTCAGTCAGTGTAATTCTTGTTAATAGCTATCCAATAAAAAAATACATGATTGGTTTAAATCCTATCGCTTCTCATTGAATTTTGAATTCATGCCAAGTCCTTTTGAAGAATGTCCTAGGGTGAATTCAGTCATGTGTTCAGAACCTCAGATAATAGTGTAGGTTCAGTCTGCAGCATCACAGTCAAAGGCCAAATGTACCATGGAAGTCTCTCAAATCACCAAGAGGAATGGAGAAAAGCCAAATAGCACACAAATGAATGACTAGTTTAGGTTGAGAACAAAAATTCTAACTTTATTCAGAATGTTGAAGATCACTTTCATTCCTTTCATAACAGGTCAACATCAGATCTAATCTATACCGATCAGTTCGGGGGTTGGGTTTGTGTAGGCCTGGATTTGGGTTATGCCGGATCCATCCATCTTGCCAGCCAATTAAATGCATCCCACGGTGGATTTATGAAAATAAAATGAGCTTGCCTTTCAACAATTTACAGACTGTGACACTTTAGAAACACGGGCACATAAATAACTTCTGTCTGCTATTTGCATTTGGTAAACTAATGGGTAATGGATACTAACAAGTAATGGTAACTACTGCACTGATTCCATAATGCAATGTATCTGTCCTAAAGGGCTGTTCTCCTGTCCAATAGTGGTTAGAATGCGCCTGCCTCAATCTTCTGATACCGTAACCCATACAAGGCATTGTCATGTTGTATTCTCCTTCTTGTTGTGAACACTCTTCATGTGCCTTCTTTGGGATTCAAGCGCTTTGAAGCGGGTACCGCAATCGGTGCACACATACGGTCGTTCCTCATTGTGCATTGTCTGGTGCTTATTCAGTGACGTTAACGTTGCAAAACATTTATAGCATTCAGAACACATATACGGTCTCTCCCCTGTGTGAACTCTCATATGCACTTTCAGGTTATCTCGTCTGTTAAAACCACGGTGGCAAACCGGGCAAGGAAACGGTTTGTCCCCTGTGTGAATCCTCCTATGCTTTGTCAGACAATCACTCGACCTGAAGCCTTTGCCACAGTCACTGCACCGATGGGGTCTTTCCCCTGTGTGAATCATCATGTGTCTTTTCAGATTACTAGTCCAGTTGAAACATTGACCACATAAGTGACAAAAAAGATTTTTCATGTGAGTTTGGAGATGCTCTATCAGAATTTCTTTGGACTCAAAGTGTTTTCCACAGACACCGCAAAGGCAATCTAGGCCTATATCCTCTGTGTGTTCTTGTGTATGTTTTATTAAAAAACTCACAGAGTAACATTTATTTCCACACACACCACACCAACAGGGAGTAGTAAGGCTTTGACTGTGTGGGTTCATATGGGATGACTCTGTGGATTTCCTTCCTTTTTTCCACATACCGGAGCTATGGCTTGTTATTTTCTGTGCTTTCTTTGATTTGAGTGGAGTAAACCTAATCCAAGGTTCTTTTTCCTCTTCATTGACACCTTCCCTGTATTTACTTGGGGTTGGAGAACAGACCGGATTTACTACAGAGAGGGGCTGAGGTTCCCTGGTTGCTTCTAATGACATGTAGCCCTCTCCATCAGGTTCTGTTTTGATCGGTTCCGTTGAAGTGCTTGTTAGAGAGGCTCCCTGTCCATATTCCTCACTTTGGGTTTGGTAAAGATGTGAGGGCTGACATGAGTCCTCTTCCTGATCATAGTCACTTTTCACACAGTCACTAGAGCTAATTATGAAGAAGTCATTATGAAACTCTTCCTCCTGACTGGTCCTATGTTGCTCCTGTTGTTCCTCCTTAATCTGAGTGGGCTCTGGGTCTTCTTGCCCCAGACTGGGGCTCCATTCCTGCTCACAGTGTTGCTGCTTAGTGGGAACCTCCTCTTCGAAGACAGTGAGAGAGAGCTGCTGGAGGTCTGGGGAGAAGGATTAAACAAAAAAGTAAAAACTGACATGAGACCATAATTCCATTTACATGTATGCAACATAATGCAAAACGTGTCTTTCAGCAGGACATGTGTTTCGTGCTCAAATGTAATAAAATAAATATTTCCAATGTCGCATAATATTAATGTCAACAGGAAAAATATAATAGCTAGCGACAAACCTGTCCTTTGTATCTCTTGTGGTTTGAGAACGATATCAAGCTGCCTCTGTAGACGGCCGTTCTCCTCTTTTGAACGATACACTTCTTCCTGGTACTCTGCTATCGTTTTCTCAACAGCCCCAAATATCTCCTCAGCCGCTGCTGTTAAACGCTGGTTGAGAAACATTCTCAACAACTGTATTTTAGCCATTTTAGATTATCCAAGCAGACTACGCGGCTACGTGCGTTTGTGTTTGTCGACGTTTTGGTAACCTTTCACCTTTAGTTTTGGCCATGCACGAGCATGTCATATTTTCCAGTGTCGCGTCCTGCTGGGCTGGAGTGCTGACATACGATGTTTTCTTCGTGACTAATGATTGGATAGTCTGTTGAGTGACCGTTGTACTACCCAATGATATTTCCAAAAGGGGCGGGGTTTATTCTACGTTCTGAACACGTTGGCGGAGTCAGGAAGTTTAGTAACAATACATACATTTTGGGGTACTTTTCACACTACGGGCGTTAATTTTGATCTTAAAAACAAAAATGCCCTCTCTAAATGGGAAACCGGACGTCATGTTTGTAAGTTATTTCATGAATATTGATATTTTGTTGTGGAATTGTTCTCAGCATGCTGTAGTATGTCTGCGGCCTCCTCGAACTCGGATGTGTCGATTTGAATGCCCCAGCGAACTAACGTTATATCTATCTGACAATAACACTTAGATTATTGTTCATTTAGATACTGTACAGGCTACTGTGTGTGACTTCACATTATATTGTAGTAGGCTGGACACATGAAATGTTTAACAATGCTTTTTCTGATAAAAGCGAGTTAATTTCATCCGCCGTGGAGCCGTTTCATAGTTTTACCGTATGTTCCAGCTGCTTGCCGTAGCTCTGAAGTTATCACGAAAAAACAGGGTTTATTTTAGGGCATTTTTCGCACTGCCAGCTCCTATTCGTTATATTGAGCACCGTAGCACCAATTTGCCTTACGAACGTTCTATTATTCACAGCCTATTGGTCCACGCCACAGTGCCTGCTTTGCTACTGTTGGCAATGAGAACTGCCTACGTTGCTGGTAGTTAAAATGTAAACAACAACAAAAACGTACTCATGGAACTCTGAGGTCGTCCCATTGTTTCCAATAGGGAAGTATAGGGATGTCTGTCTATTTTGCCTAATATCTCGCAATGTGTATGTTCGATTTCGATTTTTTCCCCCAAGTCGGACGCCATTTTAATCAGGATCCTCTTCTCTTTCTAATTAAGGTTGCGCAGCGTACTCTGTTGTCATCGGTCGCTAGACCAGAAATAGTAAAAAGTTGCCATTGTTTTCCCTATTTCCTCGTAATGCAGACATAAGCACACTTGGCACCATCGAGATGCGGATGTTTACTTAATACATTACTATCTAAGAACAGATTGTAGTGGTAAAATAAAACGGGATACAGTTTTTGGTGCCATTTACACGGAATGGAATTCTAAGCGACACTCTAGTCAGAAGAGACTCTGCCAACGTTCTATTCCATTCATTTGCTAGGGGCTCGCGCTAGTGTTCCAGCTTAGTCAACTTTATTTTGGCATTTTTCAGCCTTGGGTTAATTTTGACTCGTTCTATTGTCCGGCCTACTTGTAGCCCTTTCTATCCTTCGAACAACGTTGCACTCGTTCTGAGAATAGTGCAGCGTTTTTTGAAGGAGAGAAAGGTGTCCAACGTTGTTCGAAGGAGAGAAGGCTTCCAGTTCACCGTTTTGATGTGTTGCTGGTGGGCTTTTTCAGGAGGAAGATGACCTGCCTTATGAGGAGGAGATCATCAGGAATCCGTACTCGGTCAAGTGCTGGATGCGCTACATCGAGTTCAAACAGAATGGCGTCAAGTCCATCCTCAACATGATCTATGAACGAGCTCTGAAAGAGCTACCTGGCAGGTAGAGGCAAAGTTTCTACATCTAGGTAGATGCAGTGTTTCCCAATCCTGGTCATGGGGACCCACATGGTGGTGTGTATCGTTTTGTTTTTGCCCCAAAATACACCCCCCTGGGTGCCCAGGGCCAGAATTGGAAAACACTGCTAAAGGTTTGTGGAAAATACTGTGATGTCCCAGACTGTTTGTAGTCTGTCTGTGACTAGAGGTCGACCGATTATGATTTTTCAACGCCGATACAGAATATTGGAGGACCAAAAAAGCCGTTACCGTTTAATCGGCTGATTAAAAAAATAAAATCAAAAAATGTATTTGTATTGACAATTACAACAATACTGAATGAACACTTACTTTAACTTAATATATATAATGCATCAATAAAATCAATTTAGCCTCAAGTAGATTATGAAACATGTTCAATTTGGTTTAAATAATGCAAAAACAAAGTGTTGGAGAAGAACGTAAAAGTGTGCCATGTAAAAAAAGCTAACGTTTCAGTTCCTTGCTCAGAACATGAGAACATATGAAAGCTGGTGGTTTCCTTTTAACATGAGTCTTCAATATTCCCAGGTATGTAGTTTTAGATTGTAGTTATTATAGGACAATTTCCCTCTATACCATTTGTATTTCATTAACCTTTGACTATTGGTTGTTCTTATAGGCACTTTAGTATTGCCAGTGTAACAGTATAGTTTCCGTCCCTCTCCTCGCTCCTCCCTGGGCTCGAACCAGCAACACAACGACAACAGCCACCACATCGAAGCAGCGTTACCCATGCAGAGCAAGGGAAACAACCACCCCAAGGCTCAGAGCGAGTGAAGTTTGAAACGCTATTAGCGCGCGCTAACTAGCCAGCCATTTCACTTCGGTTACACCAGCCTCATCTCGGGAGTTGATAGGTTTGAAGTCATGAACAGCGCAATGCTTGACGCACAATGAAGAGCTGCTGGCAAAACGCACGAAAGTGCTGTTTGAATGAATGTTTACGCGCCTGCTTCTGCCTACCACCTCTGTCAGATGCTTGTATGCTCAGTCAGATTATATGCAACACAGGACACGCTAGATAATATCTAGTAATATCATCAACCATGTGTAGTTAACTAGTGATTATGATTGATTGTTTTTTACAAGATAAGTTTAATGCTAGCTAGCAACTTACCTTGGCTTACTGCATTTGCGTAACAGGCAGTCAGTCTCCTTGTGGAGTGCAATGAGAGAGAGGCAGGTCATTATTGCGTTGGACTAGTTAACTGTAAGGTTGCAAGATTGGATCCCCCGAGCTGACAAGGTGAAAATCTGTCTTTCTGCCCCTGAACGAGGCAGTTCCTTGGCCGTCATTGAAAATAAGAATATGTTCTTAACTGACTTGCCTAGTTAAATAAAGGTGTAGGAAAAAATACGGCGCTCAAAAATCCAGATTTCCGATTGTTATGGAAACTTGAAATCGGCCCTAATTAATCGGCCGACCACAGGAAAATTTTAACGGACAGTTACTGTTGCACATATAAGGACGGTTTCCAGGACACATCTTGAACGAGCCTTTCAACGAATCCGAGAGTGGAAGACTCGTCTCTAACATGTAGACTCACTTTTTGTGAACAGTCCCATCACAAATCAGATTGTTGAGTAAACTTTATTTAAATATACTTGACCAGTTGTCTGCTGATTTTGTCCTAATGTAGGATGTAATCTGAGACAAAATATCCACAGAGTAGTGTTATTAACCTGACTTTCAGTACGCTGGTCTGTATGTCAGTTTGTATTTCTGGTTTGTCTTTTCAATGCTGACGCAACTTACGGAATATATCAACAATGGCCGAGTTTAACCAAAGCACAGACCAAACGTTGTCCCACGCAAACAGCTGGCAAACTTCCAGCTGATTGCGAGGGAACGGGCTTTGGTCAACAACATTCGGTTACATTTGGCTATTGTTTACATATTGTGAATAACGTGAAATGCATCAGTAGATGGAAAATACAAGCTACGGAACCTTCCGGCGCTGCAAAAAGTAAGGTAAACAACACTTTCCTGTGGTTACCCCATCTCCACTTCCTACCGCCAAAAGAACCAATAGCATGGTAGCAATAGTATGTTTAAATATCATTGTATTCAACATTCTGGCTTACAGAGAATATTACATATTTTTTACAGCGACCTTTGACTGATATCCATTGAGTAACCATGGTAACAGTCTGATGTTTAGACAAATCTTAAACCTAGTCCTGGACTAAAAACATTTGTCAATCAGTCTCTGGGAAATCATCCCATAATCTAGGTTTATTTGAAACCGTAGAATGGTTGTTATTGAATACCATACCAGTGTCTGGGTTATGGTTTTAGGCATTGCTAAATGCCATGACTGTGTTCACGGATTGTTCATACGTGACCTTGCAGTTACAAGTTATGGTACAACTACCTGAGAGAGAGACGGAAACAGGTCAAAGGGAAGTGCATCACGGAGCCAGCCTACGAGGAGATCAACAACTGCCATGAAAGAGCACTGGTTTTCATGCACAAGGTAGGCGAATGCTTATATAAATTGATTTGATTTCAATTTTTTTTTGATTATGTCCTGTTATCCATCCATTGTGAAGAGAAAATACTCACACAAACTCTGAGGAATATCATTGTCCACAGACTATCACAGAGTACATTTATGTGTGTACAGAGTACATTTATGTGTGTGAGAGTATTTTTTTAAACTTGGAAGTAGATTTTATCGTCTGAGATTGTAGGAATAGCATCCCACATAACTTGTTCTTCCCGTGGCTGTCCTAGATGCCGAGGATCTGGCTGGACTACTGCCAGTTCCTGGTGGCTCAGTGTAAGATCACCAGGAGCAGACGCACGTTTGACCGAGCACTCCGAGCCCTGCCCGTCACTCAGCACCCTCGCATCTGGCCCCTGTACCTCCGCTTTGCCCGGAACCTACCCCTGCCTGAGACCGCCATCCGTGTCTATCGCAGGTACCTCAAGGTAAGAGGACATTTCAAGAAGATTTGCTCCACTGTGATTGAACTACAACCAAAACTGAAGAAACTGAAGCCTCTCTTTATGGAAGATAGTCACAGGATATATCAGAATTCACATGAATAAACACTATTTAATTTCAACCATGGTGATAAGAATGTGTCCTGGTTATGAGATTATTACAACACCAACCACACATCACATCGGAAACCGACAAGATATCACGCAGCATAGAAGGTAGGCCTGGAATAGATGAGTGCTACCAATAAATGTGTGAAAGCAGGCTATGTGCCGCTCACACTTGGCTGAGCAGAAAACTATTAAAGGAAGTGTGAGAAGGCCACACATGTGCATTGGCTCTTAGGCGTATGTAGACCTGATCTCCCACCTCCAGCTGTAGCATGACTGCGTCACCCCTGTTATCTGCTGTATCAGTACTAGACTTGGAGTCAGATCGAATAGACATACACTCTCCATTCTTGAACAGGGATGTGTGGGAGTCTTCAGATGAAAGCATGAAAGAAGAAGCTGAAGTATTAGACCCCTCTTACAGGGGCTGCAAACACTCCTGTGCCGGGGGCTTTAGGCATTGCCAATGTTAGTGATCACCTTGCTGTAGGTCAGGTTAGTGTCTTTGCTGAAAGGCCCTAATTTTCCAGTCTCTCTCAGGACAGTGGAGAAGAGCACCTTTGTCTTCTTTTTATTTCTCAGCTCCTCAAGCTGACTCTCGATGACTTTTAGCTTAGTTGCCATGGCTCCTAGTTTTTCCCATCGCGGTTTGCAGTTTTTTCCACGGTGGTTTGCAGTTTTTTCCACTGTGGTTTTCAGTTTCTCCTTCATGACTCCGAATTCTGTAGTTAGAGTCAACATGTAGCATGAGTTCTGCAGTTCTGCAGTGCATTCCACCTCATGTTCAGTCATTAGGGTGTTCTCCTGTGCAATTGACAGACAGCAGCTCAGAGACGGCATCAGAAATGCTGTAGCCTTCATCCTTCACCTGGGTTCTGATACCTCTGAGTAAACCGTATTGGTTCTGAGTAGGCCTAACCTGTTTTGATTCCAGAGTTTTCTCAGCTTCTTTTTATACAGCCAGGTTTGACGCAATCCAGTAGACTGGAAGTTAGTCCTTGTAATGTTGATTTTATTGTTCTTAGTCCGTAAATTAGTCCGTAAATCAGACTGTCTGTGATTTTGTACCTAGATTGTGCTGTTCTGGCATGGACAAAGCTTACTTACTTGCCCTGTCCCTAGAGTTGCTGAACGTGTGATAACATTGCAGCGATGGTAGCTTTGTATGTGTTATCTCCAAATCATATATCATTAGAAATTTGAAAGATTTTCAGAATATTTGGGTCAGGAGACCTCTGACCTCTAGGGTTCATATTGGAATGAACTCTATACTTTATTCCTGATAACCCTAGATATTTCTTTAGTCCTTGTAATTATTTGAAGGAATGGACAAGACAATATACATGCGTTCAAAGGATTTTCTCTCGGCTTAATGCATTTTCTAGTCTTCCACACAAGCAGCAGTGTGATATTCCAGAGTTTTTAGATAAATGGTTGATTAAGAAAGCCACATTTCTATATTTGTTGTCAAGTAAGTTCTACTGTGCCAAAAGTCTATATTTCTCAAAATGACAAAGTTATTTCTGCACAGCCCCCTGGATTTGACTCTCTTCCCCCTCTTTCTCTGCAGCTGTCCCCAGAGAATGCAGAGGAGTACATAGATTACCTGCGTTCCTGCAGCAAGCTGGATGAAGCAGCAGTGCGACTGGCAGCCGTTGTCAACGATGAGAGCTTTGTGTCCAAGGAGGGCAAGTCTAACTACCAGGTAAGACCACGTCTGGCTCATCCACCTTATCCCCATGTTGTTGTGTGGTTGATATCTAACGTTATCCCCATGTCGTGTGGTTGATATCTAACGTTGTTGTGTGGTTGATATCTAACGTTATCCCCATGTTGTTGTGTGGTTGATATCTGACAGCTATGGCACGAGCTGTGTGACCTGATCTCTCAGAACCCAGACAAGGTGAACTCTCTGAATGTTGGGGCAATCATCCGTGGAGGCCTCACTCGTTTCACAGACCAGCTGGGCAAACTCTGGTGCTCCCTGGCTGACTACTACATCCGCAGTGGACATTTTGAAAAGGTACTGGTCTGCATTGATAAATCCCAAATGGCACCCTATTGCCTTTGTAGTGCACTACTTTTGACCAGAGTCCTATAGACAATGTCACCTTTATAACTCACCAACATAACCTTGTCATAATATATATAATAAATACATAATATTTATTTGACATGTTTTGACTAGCTATCATGCACGTTATGAAGCTTTACGACATTGTTATGTAGTTCAAATCAAATGTTACCAAATATATGCACTGTTTTTGGGATGCACACACACACACACTCACACAGAATAATTTGAATGCTTGTGTGTTGTGGCCCACCAGGCTCGTGATGTGTATGAGGAGGCCATCTTGACGGTGGTGACGGTGAGAGATTTCACCCAGGTGTTCGACAGCTACGCCCAGTTTGAGGAGAGCATGATCGCTGCCAAGATGGAGACTACCTCCGAGATGGGGAAAGATGAAGAAGGTGGGCGCATCTCAATAGTCTAAAGTGATGTCACTCTCCTTGTCTCCTGCTCGGATCTCAAGTAACTGTATAAAGGGAGATCGATTCCTTAACTAGATATCCATGTTACTGTTTTTCCAATCCTGGCTGGTACTTTGAGTAAAAAATCTAATTAAATCAAGTGTTATTTGTCACGTACACAGTTTACAGCCGGTATAAAAGGTGCAGGAAAATGCCGGTGCGCTGGTTCTTTCAACATAACACGTACATCTAACCGAACGAGAGTAGTCTTGGGAAGCCAGCCATTTTAGAGTATTGAGATGCACCCAGTGTATCTGGATTGTGGAGTATCACAATCTCTTGCAAAAAATAGATTTGATCTCAACAAGAATAACCTGTGAAAATAAAGATTACGGGGGGGGGGGGATCACAGCCGTAAGTGAATGCTTTGCCTTTGTCATCGTGCTCAACTCGTGTTCCCTTTCCCCCTCAGAGGACATAGACCTGGAGCTGCGTCTGGCCCGCTTTGAGCAGCTGATCGCCCGCAGGCCCCTCCTGCTGAACAGTGTGCTGCTCAGACAGAACCCCCACAACGTCCACGAGTGGCATAAGAGGGTCAAACTGTACGAGGGGAAACCACGACAGGTAGCAGAAACCAGAAGTGGGCACATAGTAGGAGTGCTGATCCAGGATCAGTTTAACCTTTTAGATCATACTGAATATGATTATATGAACAGACGGGACCAGATCCTAGATCAGCACTCCTACTCTGAGACCCTTTGTGGATACAGGCCCTGAGCTCTTAGCCCTAGTCTGACTCGGTGTCATCTCCTTGGCTCTGTCTCTAATACCCATTTTATACTACTGAACCGAGGTGTACTGCGCTGGCCTAGTTCCGCATCCACTGTTCTAGCTGGAACCGTGATGTGAAATGAAAATATCTGAGCCAGCTCAGTACGGTTCAGGTCGGCATTATAATGTGAAAAGGGTTTGAGAAAACCCTGAAAAACAGTTCTTTACCGAGCCAGTTGACATCTGTGTTATTGGTAGAGAGTAGCGATTAATGCATGTTTACAGATTTCACATTTATAATTGTTTCTTAGTCTTTCTAGCTGGCAATAGGTACCTTGCATGCTCTTCCTCACATACATGTACAGTGTATAGAAGGTGTGTCTTAACTTATTTTTCAGATCATCAACACCTACACAGAGGCAGTTCAGACTGTGGACCCTATGAAGGCTACAGGGAAACCCAGCTCTCTCTGGGTCTCCTTCGCCAAGTTCTACGAGGAGAACGAGCAGCTGGACGACGTGAGTCTCAAACTAAGGTTTCCCCATCCCACGTGGGTTGAAATCGTACTTCAAGTGTTGGTTCGAGCCTGCCTGGAGTGCCAGATGGGTAGAATTGTCACTTTTGGGACTATTCCATTGGTTTCATTGCAAGCTCGCCAAGCAAGCGGTGTAAAGTATTTACCCAGGTCTTCTCCCTACTTAGGGTGACAACAACAACAGATTTAATCCTTCAACCCAAGAGGAAGTTTTTAGATGTTCTCTTTCCACTTTTCCCAACCATCAGGCGCGGACCATCTTTGAGAAAGCCACCAAGGTGAACTACAAGCAGGTTGACGACCTGGCTGGCGTGTGGTGTGAATACGGGGAGATGGAGCTACGCCATGAGAACTACGAACAGGCGCTACGTATACTGAGGGTGAGACGGAAACACAGGCACAACAAATACTGACCCACTATCTGTCACACACTCCAAAGACACTTACATTTGTATTTTTCTGTCATCCAGAATGATTTCTTATGCGTTTTAAACTGCTTAACATTGCTGTGTGGGCAGCTGATCTGTACTTGTGTTTTTAATCTATCTATCTAATCTCAAATTCTATGATGCAGACTGCTCTTCTCAGAGTTTCTATAGATGCACATTTTTGTATTTATTTTTTATTTAACCCTTATTTTAGTTGACTGAGAGCACATTCTCATTTACAGCAACGAGCCGGGGAATAGTTACAGGGGGATGAATAAGTACTGGATGCATGTCTGTGTAAATATCCCTTGACTTTCTCTCTTTCCAATTGTGTAGAAAGCAACTGCCATCCCGTCCAAGAAGGCGGAGTACTTTGACGTGTCAGAGCCGGTGCAGAACAGAGTGTACAAGTCTCTGAAGGTCTGGTCCATGCTGGCTGACCTGGAGGAGAGTATGGGAACCTTCCAGGTACTTTCTTCATATTTCCCTCTCAGGTATCTGTCTTCGTTGTGTTTCAGTTGCACTGCTTTAGAAAGGAAAAGAAGGTAGCTTTGATGCAACACATCTAAGACTGCGTTTACACAGCCAGCCCAAATCGGATTTTTTGCCCCATTATTGGTCAAAAGATCAAAATGGGGCTACCTGTGTATACGCAGCCTAACAATAGTCAACCAACATTTCGGCAGCAAGTAGCATGGTTTCTGGATTGGATTGATTAACATGGTTTCGGTTTATACGGTTGGCGTATTCCATGAGCTGCTCTTTCAGATTAAATCATGCTGGAATAGGAGAAACTGAAAATGCATCTTGTAACAACAACGCATGTAATACCCATACGATATAACTAACAACCCTGCCTTTTGTCTTGGTCGTTTCTCCCCGTCAGTCCACCAAGGCGGTGTACGACCGCATCATTGACCTGCGCATAGCCACGCCCCAGATAATCATCAACTACGCCATGTTCCTGGAGGAGCACAACTACTTTGAGGAGAGCTTCAAGGTGACAGTGCCCACCTGCCCTGCTGCACACATCTCACTAGCCTGATCCCAGTTCAGTTGTGCTGTCTTGACAACTCTTATGGTCATTATCACAATGTCTGAACTGGGACCAGTCTAACGTTTCACAGCTTATCATATCAACACTAACTTATACTGCATTCAAACTGGGTCGTGTTCAGGGCAGAGTACCCTACTGAACAAGACCCTGACCGTGCCTCCACCCTTAAAACTACAGCATTTCGATCAGTTGTTAAATTCCCTGTTGCTGACGGTCTCCATGCGCTCTCTACAGGCGTACGAGCGCGGCATCGCCCTCTTCAGGTGGCCCAACGTCTATGACATCTGGAACACCTACCTCACCAAGTTCATCGACCGCTACGGGGGCAAGAAGCTGGAGAGGGCCCGGGACCTGTTTGAGCAAGCGCTGGATGGCTGTCCAGCAAAGTTCGCCAAGAGTAAGGGACTTTGTTGTCTTTCTGTCACTTCTGTACCTATTTATGTCTAACGCATGTTTGTGACGTGTTGCATGTCTGTTGAAGTATGATGCAAAAATAATTTCCTGACTGATAAAACAAAGTCATCATCACAGTTGCTTTTTAGCTACTGAGAAGCACCTAGGAAAGTACTGTCCTTTTCACACTACCAAGACAAGCTGTACTGTGCTGGCCTGGTTACACATCCACCACATTTGCAGAAACCGTGCTGGGAATGACAGATGTTAAAAGACCATGACCGAGCCAGCTCCGTACGGTTCAGGTTGGCATGATAGTATGAAAAGGTTGTTCCATGTATCTTTCAGTTTGCTGCTGGTATCCATTTGTAATAGTGGCCTCTTATTTATGTGGGACTATCCCCCCCCCAGCTACAAGAATGACGAGTGAAATATTTACTGTTCTGATTGACAGCCATCTACCTGCTGTACGCCAAACTGGAGGAGGAGTTTGGGTTGGCGCGTCATGCCATGGCGGTGTATGAAAGAGCCACACAGGCAGTGGACAACACGGAGAGGCATCACATGTTCAACATCTACATCAAGAGGGCTGCAGAGATCTACGGCGTCACCTACACCAGAGCTATCTACCAGAAAGCCATTGAGGTAAGAGTGTAGTGGCGCACACACAGGTACATCTCAATAGTCTAAATCAGGGCCTGCGGGTGGTTTTGAGTTAAAAAAAAAAGAGATTCTTCAAAGTAGCCACCTTGATAGTTTTGCGCTCTCCTGGCATTCTCTCAACCAGCTTCATGAGGTAGTCACCTGGAATGTATTAAGTTAATTTGGAATTTCTTTCCTTAATGCGTTTAAGCCAATCAGTTGTGTTGTGACAAGGTAGGGGTGGTATACAGAAGATAACCCTATTTGGTAAAAGACCAAGTCCATATTATGGCAAGAACAGCTCAAATAAGCAAAGAGAAACAACCGTCCATCATTACTTGAAGACATGAAGGTCAGTCAATTCAGAAAATTTGAAGAACTTTGAAAGTTTCTTCAAGTTCAGTTGCAAAAACCAAGCGCTATGATGAAACTGGCTCTCATGAGGACCGCCACAGAAAAGGAAGACCCAGAGTTACCTCTGCCGCAGAGGATAAGTGAATGAGAGTTAACTGCACCTCAGATTGCATCCCATATAAATGCTTCACAGAGTTCAAGTAACAGACGCATCTCAACATCAACTGTGCAGAGGAGACTGCGTGAATCAGGCCTTCATGGTCAAATTTCTGCAAAGAAACCACTACTAACAGACACCAATAATAAGAAGAGACTTGCTTGGGCCAAGAAACACATGCAATGGACATTAGACCGGTGGAAATCCGTCCTTTTGTCTGATGAGTCCAAATTTGAGATTTTTGGTACCAACCACCGTGTCTTTGTGAGACGCAGAGTAGGTGAACGGATGATCTCCGCATGTGTGGTTCCCACCATGAAGCATGGAGGAGGAGGTGTGATGGTGTGGGGTTGCTTTGCTGGTGACACTGTCTGTGATTTATTTAGAATTCAAGGCACACTTAACCAGCATGGCAACCACAGCTTTCTGCAGTGATACGCCATCCCACTGTGATACGCCTCCAAATTCACCCGACCTCTACCTAATTGAGATGGTTTGGGATGAGTAGGACTGCAGAGTGAAGGAAAAGCAGCCAAAGAGTGCTCAGCATATGTGGGAATTCCTTCAAGTGTTGGAAAAGCATTCCTCATGAAGCTGGTTGAGAGAATGCCAAGAGTTTGCAAAGCTGTGGCAACTTTGAAGTATCTCAAATATAAAATATTTTGTTTTGTTTAACACTTTTTTGGTTACTACATGATTCCATATGCGTTATTTCATAGTTTTGATGTTTTGACTGATATTCTACAATGTAGAAAATAGTACAAATAAAGAAAAACCCTTGGATGAGTAGGTGTGTCCAAACTTATATATATTCCATTTTGGACGGGGGGGGGCAAACTCAATATACTGTCAAATGACTAAAACCAAATAGAAATGTTGTAAAATTATAAGGGACCTACATTCATACTGTTTCTTGACTGTCTCCAGCATGCTAATAATCACTGAAATGAAAGCTAGACAGTCAGTGAGCATTAAACATTTTCCAAAAGATGGATATTGGAAAATGTTTTGCTAATTCTGACAGCGAAAATGATAACACATTTTCAGTGCGGCCCTCCGGACTTCGTTGAAGAACGAAAGCAGCCCCCATGGCAAAATGAGTTAGACACACCTAAATTAATCACGTGATTTTTATCCATTGTTATGCCGTATATGGTTATGCAGCTGATATATTCCAATATATAATATCATATGTTGTTTTTCTTCCAGGTGCTTCCAGACGAACACTCCAGGGACATGTGTCTGCGCTTCGCTGACATGGAGAGCAAACTGGGCGAGATCGACCGGGGACGAGCCATATACTCCTACTGCTCTCAGATCTGTGACCCAAGGGTGAGCTCTCACACTGACCCAGGGTCCTGTTCATTAGTGCACACTAGAACTGGGCAATATGGACAAAAATCCGTATCACGATAAATTGCTTGAATTGATGCGATAACAATACATTTTGCAATACGCCTAGAACATTAGTGTGCTACCACTACAACTAGTTTGATAGTTGTAGCCATCAATTGTGCCATTAACAATCACTCAGCAAACACATTTAATTTCAAACTTCACATTTCTCTAGTGTAGGCTACTTATCGCAATGATTTTTGGTTTATCGTCCCAGCTGTAACGCAACATTGTTGAACGGAAAGCAAGCTGTTCTTATTGGACAATCCAGGTAGTCCTTCTCTGTTTCAGTCCTTTCCTCATTTTGGTGGAAACACAGGTTCGCGTTGAGTAGCGATATAATGTTTCACTCCCTGTGTGTGTTTGTTTCAGATGACGGCCACGTTCTGGCAGACATGGAAGGAGTTTGAGATCCGCCATGGGAACGAAGACACTATCCGGGAAATGCTGAGGATCAAGCGTAGCGTCCAGGCCACGTACAACACACAGGTCAACTTCATGTCCTCACAGATGATGAAGGCCACCACCAACGCCACCGGCACCAGTAAGAACGCACACACACACACACACACACACACACACACACGTGCATGCATACACACATGCATACAACCATATACGCACACACACACAAAACCCACACACACACACCTTTGGTCTCCAATGATGGCACAACCTTATCAAGCATTAGATGTTTTTCCTATAAGAGATTGATTAATCGATTAATCTCATATGTTGATTTTGAAGTGTCATTCTCACATCTGTAGATGGTTTTTCATGAAAAACACAGGCCAGTTGGGGCTAGGTTAGAGTTAGGGTTAGGGTGTACCTTTGTATCTAACTCTGTTATTCTATGTGTGTGCAGTCTCAGATCTTGCCCCGGGCCAAATGGGGCTGGATGATATGAAGCTGTTGGAGCAGCAGGCCCAACTGCTGGCCGCCGAGGCTGAACAGGACAAACCCAAACTCAAAGAGAAGATCCTCTTTGTCAGGTCTGTCACCCCCCCCACCCATTTAGCATCCTTTCCGTTGACCTCTGAAACCGCCAACTGCAGACCAGGGCCCGTATCAGAATAGGAGTGCTGATCTAAAATGTAATATCATAATGAATAAGATAATATGGACAGATCCTAGATCAGTAATCCTACTTTGAGATGTTTTGTGGATACGTGCCCAGGAAGAGGCCAGTCATTTAATATAAATACAACAATGTAGAAGTGGTTCAATACTGGTCTTAACCACTGTGTGTCATTGTGAATCTGTTTGTTTAGGAGTGACACGTCACGCAGCGAGCTGGCTGAACTGGCCAAACAAGCCAACCCTGATGAGAT